>NC_082709.1:182679501-182779744 GCF_030144855.1 Hypanus sabinus | reverse complement strand
GAGAGAGAGAGAGAGAGAGAGAGAGAGAGAGAGAGAGAGAGAGAGAGAGAGAGAGAGAGAGAGAGAGAGAGAGAGAGAGAGAGAGAGAGAGAGAGAGAGAGATATCTCCTACCTGATGGTAACAGTGAGAAAAGTGCATGCTCTGGGTGCTGGAGGTCTTTAATGGACACTGTCTTTCTGTGACAACACTTCCTAAAGATATCCTGGGTACTTTGTAGGCCAGTGCCCAAAATGGGGCTGACTAGATTTACAACCTTCTGCAGCTTCTTTCAGTCCTGTGCAGTAACCCTCTATACCAGACAGTGATGCAGCCTGTCAGAATGCTCTCCACGGTACAACTATTTTTTTGAGTGTATTTGTTGGCATGCCAAATCGCTTCAAACTCCTAATAAGTATAGCCGCTGTCTTGCCTTCTTTCTGACTACATCAAGATGTTAGGACCAGGTTAGATCTTCAGAGATCTTGACACTCAAGAACTTGAAGCTGCTCACTCTGTTCACTTCTGCAGGAGGCATCTCTAATCTCAGCTGAGTTCTCTTTTCCTTTTATGTTATCTTTACTTTCCCAGTCTGTTGAACCCACACCACCACTACCATTTCATTTGAAGTCTATCCACAGCTCTTATTACACGATTCCCCAGGGCCCTGACCCCCCCCACGATGGGTCTGGTGGAGCCTGTTCCATTGGAACTGCTCCTTCCTTCCCCATTACTGGTGCTTGTACCCACAAATTCAAACCCAGTTCTCTCACATTGATTGTTCAGCCATGTATCGAACACTTCAACATACATGCGGTTCAGTTAGCAACTCAAGCTATCTCAAGCCGCTCAAATATCTTCAACTGAAACTCTCTCCTTGTTCTACCTGTGTTGTCAGTCCATACACACACACACCACAGTATCTAGTTCTTTGCTCTTCCCTCTCCAAATTTCTCTGTACGCCAGATGAAGTGTCCTAACCCCAGGCACCAGGCAGGCAACAGAGTCAAAAACTTACAGTCCCTTTAGTCTCTGATTGTTCCTTTCACTCTTGTTTTACAGGGTCAGCTGGGTGGACAACTGCGAGGGAAGGTCAATTCAGCATTTCGTCGAGGGCTGCTGATTGAAATGAAAATACTTCTGCCATCTCTTCCCAACCCTGTATATGTCCCTGTTAGTAGTTGGCTCTGTATGGCTGAGACCACTGCAACACCAGTTATGCAGGGACCAGCTCTCGTTCACAGCTTAATAAAATAAATGCAAGCAAATATCAAAACTCAATCCTGTCATTCTCTTTGACTAACTGCTAAGACAACAGACTGCACAAGGGTCGCTTCTGGGAGTGGAGCTGTTTAATCACTGGCTCAGGAAACAGAAAGATAATTGAAGTTGGTAATTGGCAATAGGTTTATTATTGTCACATGTACTGAAGTGAAAACCATGTTTTTGCCATCCATACAGATCATTTCAGAACACATGGACACTGAGGTAGTACCTGGGCGAAAGCAGTTAACAGAACTCAGAACACAAGTTTACAGTTACAGAGAAAGTGCAGAGCAGGTAGATCATAAGGTGCGAAGTTCATGAGGTGTTGTTAGAGATATCCAGAGTCCATCTTTCTCATGTAAGATGTCCATTCAGTCATCTTACAGTAGATGGATAGGAACTGTCCTTGAACCTGGTGAGCTTTTGTATCTTCTGCTCACTGGAAAGGGGGAGAGGAGAGATTGTCACCATTGGGAGGTGTCTTTTGTTATATTGGCTGCTTTATGGAAGTAGTGGGAAGCACAGACTGATTCCGTGGAGGGGAGGTTTTCCTGATGGACTAAACAGGTGGACTAGCTGATATACTAAGCTGTGAAGCATCCAGATGGGATGGTTTTTATAATACACCTGTAAAAATTGGTGTGGGTCAATGGGGACTTGCCAGATTTACTCCGTGTTCCGAGGAGCTAGAGGCACTGATGTGCATTCTTGTCCACAGCATCAACACGGTTGGAGCAGGACAAGATATTGGTGATAGCTGCACGTGCAGCCACTACAGTGAAAAATGAATATAAAGTATGGAAAGGTATTGATAATTACTTAGAATGGGCATATAATTCAAACAGGATCTTCTGTGTGACTACATAGAGTGAGATGTGGTCTATCTGGTGGTCACTAACAATTTCAGGTAGTTGATTACAAAATGCTTCTTTGCCAATAGAGTTGCCTGTCTGAAAGTAAATAAATAATCTAGACCAAATAGTCTACAGCATCTGGTCCAGTTGATTTAGTACTGAAGAAGCAGGGAGTCTGCAGAAGGACCTAGACAAATTAGGAGAATGGGCAAAGAAGTGGCAAATGGAATATAGTGTAGGGAAGTGGTTATGGTCATGCATTTTAGTAGAAGGAACAAAGACGTAGACTATTTCTAAACAAGGAGAAAATTCAAAAATCTGAGGTTCAAAGGGATTTAGGAATTCTTGTGCATGATACCCGAAAATTTAGCTTGTGGGTTGAGTTGGCGTTAAGGAAGGCAAATGCAAGGTTAGCATTCATTTTGGGAGGTGGAATTGGAGTGGAATGAACCCCAATAAGCCCTTGCCGCCCATTTATTCCCAGGTATCCAATTAACTAACTAACCTGCACATCTTTGGACCAGGGAGGCAACTGGAGCACTGCAGGAAGTCCATGTGGTCACAGGGAAATGTACAAGCTCCTTACACACAGCAGCAGAAATTGAACACAGAATACATACACAACACTGGACGAATTGAGCAGGTCAGGCAGCATCTATGACAAAAGAGTCGCCAACGTTTCGGGCCGAGACCCTTCATCAGTAACGGGGGTCCCCCACTCCTGATGAAGGGTCTCGGCCCGCAATGTTGGCTACTCTTTTCTCACAGATGCTGACTGGCCTGCTGAGTTCTTCCAGTGTTGTGTATGTATTCTTTGATCCACAGCATCTGCAGTTGTGTTTTTGTGTAGAAATTGAATACATATTGCTGGCACTGTAAAAGTGTTATGCTCACATAGATTCAACTGTGCCATCCTGAATTATTAATTGAGGAAACTTTCCTGAACACGCTTAACAAATTTCACCCTCTCTTTGTCCTTAGCAGCTCGACAGCCACAGTTTGTGCTGTTTGATTTAGCTAAGAATGTTTGTGTTCTGATAAGTAAGTTTGCTGATTATATGATGATTACTGCAATTGTAAATGGTGAGGATGTTTTCCGAAAGATACAGAAAGATATAGATCAAAAACAAAGTTGAGCAGTGTGGTGGGAGAAGGAATTTAATCAAGCCAAGTCTGATGTAATAAATGTGCTTAGGCGATAAGGGGTCGTGGCCAAGTAGGTTATCTATTTAAATAAAGAGAGAAAGCTTGTGTGTGAGGCCAGTTTTCTGTGCTCAGTGTCAGCTGTGGGAGGTCCTGGAGACACCCGGCCCCCGAACAACCACATCTGCAGCAGGTGCGTCAAGCTGCAGCTCCTTAGGGACCGTGTTAGGGAACTGGAGCTGCAGCTCGATGACCTTCGTCTGGTCAGGAAGAGTGAGGAAGTGACACAGAGGAACTAAAGGCAGGTAGTCACCCCAGGACCACAGGAGACAGAGAAGTGGGTAACAGTCAGAAGAGGGAAGGGCAAGAAGCAGGTGCTAGAGAGTTCCCCAGTGGCTGTCCCCCTTAGTAAGTATTCCTGCTTGAGTTCTGCTGGGGGGCAGCCTACCTGGGGGAAGCAACAGTGGCCGTGCCTCTGGCACAGAACCTGGCCCTGTGGCTCAGAAGGGTAGGGGAAGGAAGAGGAAGGCAGAAGTGATAGGGGACTCTATAGTTAGGGGGTCAGATAGGCGATTCTGTGGACGCAGGAAAGAAAAGCGGATGGTAGTTTGCCTCCCAGGTGCCAGGTTCCGGGATGCTTCTGATCATGTCCACGATAGCTTGAAGGAAGGAGAACAGCCAGGTGTCGTGGTACATATTGGTACCAGCGACATCGCTAGGAAAAGGGAGGAGGTCCTGAAAACAGACTACAGGGAGTTAGGGAGGAAGTTGAGAAGCAGGACCGCAAAGGTAGTAATCTCGGGATTACTGCCTGTGCCACTCGACAGTGAGAGTAGGAATAGAATGAGGTGGAGGATAAATGCATGGCTGAGGGATTGGAGCGGGGGCAGGGATTCAGATTTCTGGATCATTGGGACCTCTTTTGGGGCAGGTATGACCTGTACCAAAAGGACGGGTTGCACTTGAATCCCAGGGGAACCAATATCCCGGCGGGGAGGTTTGCTAAGGCTACTGGGGAGAGTTTAAACTGGAATTGCTGGGGTGTGGGAACCGAACTGAAGTGACGGAGGAAAGGGAGTTTGATTCACAAATAGAGAAAGCTTCAAGACAGTGTGAAAGGTATGATCAGCAGGTGATAGAGAAGGGACATGCTCAGACCGATGGTTTGAAATGTGTCTATTTAATGTGAGGAGTATTATGAACAAAGCGGATGAGATTAAAGCATGGATCACAATATGTAGATAAGCCTACAAGAGGAGAGGCTGTACTTGATCTGGTATTGGGAAATTAAGCTGGTCAGGTGTCAGGTCTCTGAGTGGAAGAGCATTTTGGAGATAGTGATCACAATTCTATCTTCACTACCATAGCATTGGAGGGGGTAGGAACAGACAAGTTAGAAAAGCGTTTAATTGGAGTAAGGGGAAATATAAGGCTTCAGGCAGGAACTTAGAAGGATAAATTGGAAACAGATGTTCTCAGGGAAACGTACAGAAGAAATGTGGCAAATGTTCAGGGGATATTTATGTAGGGTTCTGAGTAGGTATGTTCCAATGAGACAGGGAAAGGATGGTAGGGTACAGGAACTGAGGTGTACAAAGGCTGTTGTAAATCTAGTCAAGAAGAAAAGAAGAGCTTACAAAAGGTTAAAAAAAACTGGGTGATGATAGAGATCTAGAGGATTATAAAGGTAGCAGGAAGGAGCTTAAGAATGACATTAGGAGAGCCAGAACGGGCCATGAGAAAGCCTTGGTGGACAGGATGAAGGAAAACCCCAAGGCATTCTACATGTATGTGTAAAGCAAGAGGATAAGGTGTGAGAGAATAGGACTAAACAAGTGTGACAGTGGAAAAGTGTGTATGGAATCAGAGGAATTAGCAGAGATACTTAATGAATACTTTGCTTCAGTATTTGGTATGGAAAAGGAAGTTGGTGATTGTAGGGATGACTTGCAGTGGACTGAAAATCTTCAGTATGTAGATATTAAGAAAGAGGATGCGCTGGAGATTTTGGAAAGCAACAAGTTGGACAAGTCACCAGGACCAGAGGGGATGTACACCAGGCTACGGTGGGAAGCGAGGGAGGAGATTGCTGAGCCTCTGGCAATGATCTTTGTGCAGGGTTCTCAGATTATTTACTGAATGTTAACTGTTAACTGCATATATAAAATGGCTTCTGTGTAGCATTATAATGAAATGGCTTCTTTGTGGGTAACTGATGAGGTATTGCTCTGTTTAGTTGGAATGTTTGGGTTATAATTATTGATAACGGAGGAACTAACCAATGGAAGTAATGTTGTTCTATCTGTATGTGTGGGAACCTGGAGTGAGTACGCGGGTTTTTCAGGAGAAGAACCAAAGAGGAAGGACGTGCTGGACATACTCTGCTCGACCACTGAGTTTGGTCCTAGACAGCGGGTCGAGGAGGTCGGGGAAGATCGGATGGTGGACTGAAGGTTTCGATAATTGAGCTCCAACAGTTGTGCACGAATTGATTGAACACTGATAAGTTTTGGCAACTTTATCTTTTCTTTTTATATTGTATGGCTATTAATTACCTAGTTCCAGTAAGATTTATAAAGTGTATTCTGTAAACGTACATGGTGTGTGGTCTGATGTTGTGAGTGCGAGTTTGTACCAGTGTGCATTTCACAGCATCCATGCAAACCGGAGACACGGTTTGGCGGGTGGATGGATTTTCCTCTAGACGTACACAAGCTGATAGCCCTGGACGTTACATGTTTATCATCAATGAGGACGGGAGAGGTTCTGGAGGATTGGAGTGTTGCGGATGATGTTCCCATATTCAAGAAAGGGAGTAGAGATTGCCCAGGAAATTATAGGCCAGTGAGTGTCACTCCAGTGGTTGTTAAGTTGATGGAGAAGATTCTGAAAGGCAGGATTTATGAACATTTGGAGAGGCATAATATGATTAGGAATAGTCAGTATGACTTTGTCAAGGACAGGTTGTGCCTTACGAGCCTGATTCAATTTTTTGAGGATGTAACTAAACACATTGATGAGGGTAGAGCTGTTTATGGATTTTTGCAAAACATTTGATAAGATACCACATGTAAGGCTTATTGAGAAAGTAAGGAGGAATGGGATCTAAGGAGACATTGCTTTGTGGATCCAGAGGTTTACAGAGTGCAACACATAGATACATCTCAACATAACCTGCGTACATTCATATACTGTAATAAAATTGATCATAATGTTATAGCATAACACATAAAGGTATACCACTCTGTAATCAAAAATTTAAAGATAGGTCATACATCATAAAAGAAATTTTTTATATATATAAAAAAGTCAACCCCCTACCAACTACCAAAGAAAAAAGCTGATGGATGACAATGGATAATTAAAAAAAAAACATAGCCACTTAAGAAGAGAAGATAAAAATTTACATAAAAGTCTCTGCACTGTTAAACTTTATAAATTGGAAAAGTAATTTAGGAAAGGTCCCCAAATATCATAAAAAGATCGTTTTGAATTTAAGTCTGAGCAGTGGATCTTTTCTAAATTTAGATACGACGTAATATCACGTAGCTATTGAAGGTGTGTAGGAGAGGTGGGCTCCTTCCATTTAAGCAAGATTGCTCTTCTTGCTAAAAGAGAGGTAAAAACTAAAACCTGTAGGTTAGGAGTATTTAACGTTATATGTTCATTTGCAAAAATACCAAGCAAGGCAGTAAGGGGATTTGGTTCAAATTGGACCCTAAAAAGTTGCAAAAAGTTATGGAATACTTCCTGTTAAAACCTTTCAATTTTAGGGCAAAACCTAAACATATGAATTAAAGAGGCATCAGCAGAGTTGCATTTATTACAATTATGTTATCTATTGTTTTATTTGCTGAAAAAGAGTATGATCCAAGAAGAGAGACAATAGAGGAATTTTTTACAGAATTAACTTCTAAGGAGACCTATGGTGGGCAATCTTTACAATAAATATAATAGGACCAGAAAGTATTATTCCTTATATTGGCAGCCCAATAGTAAAACCTAAAATTGGGTAGGGCTAGTCCACCCATCTCTTTATTTCTTTGTAAGCAAACTTTACTTAAATGAGCTTGTTTATTATTCCAAATATAAGAGGTTAAAATTGAATCTAAAGAAACAAAGTACGTCTTAGGAATAAAAATTGGTAAGGCCTGAAAAAGATATAAAAATTTAGGAAGAATCTTCATTTTAATCGAATTAATTCGGCCAATTAGGGATAAAGAAAGAGGGGACCATTTAGAAAGTGTCTTTTTCACATAATTCAATAAGGGGTTTAAGTTTCCTTTAAATAAATTCTTGCAGTTAGTAATTGTTACACCTAGATATGTAAATTGACTTGTAACAACTTTGAACAGAAATTTGGCATTTGATGATATTAAGTCATTTAAAGGAAATAGCTCACTTTTATGTAGGTTCAGCTTATATCCTGAAAAAGAACTGAACTGGGAGATTAAAGAAAGAACCAAGGGTAAAGAAGTTTCGGTGTTAGAGATAAAAAGTAAAATATCATCAGCGTATAATGAAATTTTATGAGACATACCTTCCCTTAGTATACCAGAAATGTCCTTAGATTCTTGAAGTGCTATTGCTAAGGGTTCTATAGCTAAAACAGAAAGTAAAGGACTAAGAGGACATCCTTGTCTAGTTTGTTACGAATTCCCGTAACTGGATCACTTACCAGCAAAGATAGAGAGGTCCGTTGAAGTCTGATGGTACTATTTTTAAAAGTACTTATTGATAAAGGGGCACAAAAATAAGATTAATGCAAACATACAGATAATATACGTCATCAATACTAAATCTAAAGTGCAGGTATGATCATAACTAATAAAACGTAACTCTATCATTGTCTAGGGGATAATGTATTGTCTGATGGAAATATAAAAGTCATTAGCTCGTTCAGGCTGCAGCGTTTTGCATTTAAGAGAGGGAGGTGTTTAAACTTGCCCAAGTCTTTTATGATGCCAATCCATTGAGTTACGGGAGCGGGTTTCCCTGTTGTTAGCTAAAAAGCCATTTTCCGTGGTTTCAGCCACCAATTCCAGCCACGGAATTGAACGCACGTGGCTTGGTTTCCGATGACCGTCTGCTGTTACGTGGTCGCTTAACGTTTCTTCTGGTGCGTCTGAGGGGTTGTTCCTACAGCCCCTCTTTTATTCTGACTCGCAGGGTCGTAGATGTCAATCAGGTTGGGGTGATGAAATCTCTCCCTCAACCAGCCCACTTTGCCCAAGGGCATTCACGTAGCAGAGCAACTCAATCCACAAATCTGTCTCCAATAGACAATGGCCATGTCCCGTAGCTTTACATCGCCAGAGAAACAAGCCAGCCTGCACGTCTCTTTTCCCAACCCAACAAGTGATCTTGTGATTCTCACAAAGGAGGGGCTACGGACGTAACAAGTTCCCCGCTGTAATTTAAAGGTCTTAGAAATTTGGGAGTTAGTAAAAACCTGAGCGGTAGGAGACAAGTAGATTAATTTAACCCAAAGAATAAAATTAGGCCCAAAATTAAACTTTTCTAAGGTCTTAAAAAGATAATTCCACTCAATCCTATCAAAGGCTTTTTCTGCATCTAAGGATAATGTACACTCTAATATTTTTTTGGATGGTGAATATATCACATTCAATAACCGATGTATATTAAAATGTGAGTAACGATTTTTAATAAATCCTGTCTGGTCATGTGATATAATAGATGGTAGAATATTTTCAAGTCTTCGAGCTAAGATTTTTGATAAAATTTTTACATCAACATTTAATAAAGCAATCGGTCTGTATGAAGAACCTTCAGCTGGATTTTTATCTTCTTTTAAGAATAAGAGAAATAAAAGCTTCATAAAAAGATTGAGGGAGTTTACCTGATTTAAAGGACTCTGATAAAACAGAGGATAAATAAGGTGTAAGTAACGTAGTGAAAGTTTTATAAAACTCCCCAGGAAAGCCATCATGTCCTGGGGTCTTACCAGAATGTAAAGCACGGATAGCCTCAGCCACTTCTGCATTGGAAATAGGCTGATCTAACTGTGTTAGACTATCAGCAGACAATGTAGGAATGTTGATATTACTGACAACAGCATTCATATATTCATATAGGTATCATCTGAAGAAGCGTCAGACTGATACAACTTAAAGTAAAAGTCTTTAAATACTTCGTTAATTTCAGAATGGTCAGATGTCTTAGTTCCATTATATTTAAAAATTTTTGTGATTTGATGATTAACTGTAAAGGATTTTAAGCGATTGGCTAATAGATTACCAGTTCTATCCCTGTGAATGGAAAATTGAGTTTTATCTCTCAACAGCTGTCGTTCAATTGGGTAAGTCAGCAGAAGATTATACTTGGACTGGATTTCAATACACTTATTATATATACTTGGATCAGGAGATAGGGCATACTTTCGATCAAGATCTTTTAATATCGCTGCTAGGTCAGACCTTTCTTTGTCAGCTTTTTTCTTTATATAGGTAGAGTGAGATAATTTCTCCACAAATATATGCTTTAAAAGTATCCCAGACTATATTACCAGCAGTATCTCCTTTACAATTTTCTTTAAAAAAAAGTAAAATGGTTTTCCAAAAACTTTAGAAAATTTTTTATCAGATAACAATGATAAGTTAAAACGCCAACTTCTATTTGGTACAGAGTAAACAGGTAATCTTAAAACCAGAAGCACAGGTGCATTATCAGACAAAGTAATCTCCTTATAATCACAGGATTGTACCAGTGGAAGCAAGTTTCTATCTATAAAAATATAATCAATCCGAAAGTACATATGATGAACCTGAGAGAAATATAAATATTCCTTTTCTTGAGGGTGTAAAAAACACCACACGTCAAGAATACCACATAGAGATAAAAAAGATTTAAAAAGTCGGACTGATTTATTAGTGATAGGTGTTTTACTTGAAGAGCGGTCTAATATAGGGTCAAGCCAAAAATTAAAATCTCCACCCATCACTAAGGAATACCAATTCAAATCAGGCAGAAAAGAGTAAAGATGTTCAAAGAACAAGGAGTCATCTGTATTTGGAGTGTATATATTCGCAAATACGATTAGTTTATTCTCAAGACTACCCGAAACAATAACAAAGTGCCCATTTGTATCAGAAATTACGTTATGTTGAATAAAGGATACATTCTGATCAAACAGGATAGAGACGCCTCTCGATCTAGATTGGGAGGGTGAGTGAAAGCGTATACCCTTCCATCCTTTGAAAGAATGTGAAATATCATCTTTACGAATATAGGTTTCTTGGAGAAAGATTATATGAGTTTTAAGATTCCGGAAGAGAAAATCTTATTTCATTTGACAGGGATATTTAGACCTTTCACATTAAAATTGAGTATATTAATAAAAGAATCCATCAAGTATCCTTTAGTAATGTATAAAAGGTAATCAGAGACATGTAGATAGTGAATAAGTAAAACAGTAAAAACAGCCAATCAGCTTCATAGGAGAACCCATTTCCCCCCAAAGAGAGAAATCAGCCAAGGGAGGCTGAAGACTAATTCTAACGTTCCCAACACAAAACTCCGGTGGCTCCAGAAAATATATATGTATAGCTGAGCTGAATAAACAATTGTAAATATAAATATACACAAAAAAATCAAAGTAAATAAGTTTGCTAATTACAATAAAAAAACCATAGGAAAATATAAGTATTAGTCTCAGTAAAAAAGGAAAGATGGATAAGGAAAATCAAATATGGAAAATCAATAAGTAAAACAACATATACTCGAGGGTGCAAAAAAAGAGTAAAAAAACAAATAGAATTAAAAAGGAAGTGGCTTAGATAGTTTCCTACATAACACAGAGAGAATATAACGTATTGTTTAAAAAGAGCTGCGAAAAACAGCAGAAGAGAAAATGGATGCAGTCTGCCTGCATGTTTTGCATAGTTTGAAAGATAACAAGGTGCCAGTTACTTAGTCAAACAAATGATTAAGACTTCGTAAAACCAAGAAACCTTGTTATCAACAAAACGCCAATTACTTGATTGAACACGAGAAATTAAAACATTTAACATAAAACAACTCAAAGTTGAATTTAAGGATGGAGACTTTGTAAAAATTTCTTAGCTTCTTCCGGCTTCGTAAACCAAGAGACCTTATTATCAGAAGTAGTATCCTTGAGTTTACATGGATCTCTGAGAGAAAGGCGACAGCCAAGCATAAAAAGATCAGACATGACCTCTTTAAAAGCCTGTCTAGCTCTTAGAACTTCCGGTGGATAATCTTGAACGATCCGAAACTGTTGATCACAAAATTGTAATATGCGTTTCTTCCTTGATTCACGAAGGATCTGTTCTTTAATCTGATAGTCATAAAAGCGAATGATAATAGAGCGAAGTTTGGTAGGATCACAATTAGGCGGGGTAACTTGCTGAACACGCTCTAATTTCGGTAGTTTTGATAATATATCAGGGAATAAATCTTTCAGCATTTGAGCACAAAAATCGATAGGCTGATTACCCTCCAGTTTTTCAGGAAGCCCAAGAATTCTGATATTGAACATTCGGTTCCTGTTCTCCAAATCTGTAAGTTTCTTCAGTAATGCGTCGAATTTTTTAAGTTGTTCCTTAGAAATTTTCTTGAAACCTTCGATATCCTTCTGCAACACCGGCAGAGATTCTTCGTGTAGCTTAATATGAATTTCGTGGTCATTCACAGACTGCTGTATACTTCCAAGTTTCCGATTAAGCGTTTTCAGTTCAGATTTAACCAGGTCGAAGGAATTCTGTAACAAATCAAACTTGGATTCCAAGTCATCCAGTTTATCCAATTTTTCGAGTTTCTCTGACATTTGTTGAATCATTTCTGTCAAAGTCTGTAAAGTAGTCTCTTTTTTTGACAGCTTTCTACTCATGGTTCTCTCACCGAGATAGGTTTAAACAGCAAAGTAAGCAAATAATTTTGGAGCACGTAGCTAGTGCAACCTACTCCATTACAGCCACCGGAAGTCTCCATGGATACAGAACTGGCTTGCCCACAGAAGGGAAAGTGTGCTTGTAGATGGGTCATATTCTGCATGGCCGGTGACCAGTAGTGTGACTCAGGGATCTGTTCTGGGACCCCTACTCTTCATGATCTTTATAAATGACCCAGATGGGGAAATGGAGGGATGGGTTAGTAAATTCGCTGATGACACCAAGATTGGGGGTGTTGTGGATAGCCTGGAGGGCTGTCAGAGGTTAAAATGGGACATTGATAGGATGCAAAACTGGGCTGAGAAGTAGCAGATGGAGTTCAACCCAGATAGGTGCGAGATTGTTCTTTTTACTAGGTCAAATATGATGGCAGAATATAGCATTAATGATAAGATTCTTGGCAGTATGGAGAATCAGAGGGATTTTGGGCTCTGAGTCCACAGGACACTCAAGGCAGCTATGCAGGTTGACTCTGTGGATAAGAAGGTATACAGTGCATTGGCCTTCATCAAATGCAGGATTGAGTTTAAGAGCCAAAAGGTAATGTTGCAGCTATATAGGTCTTTGGTCAGTTCCCACTTGGAGTTCTGGGCTCATTTCTGGTCATCTCACTACAAGAAGGATGTGAAAACCATAGAAAGGGTCACAGAGGAGATTTACAAGGACGTTGCCTGGATGGGGGAGCATGCCTTATGAGAATAGGTTGAGTGAACTTGGCCTCTTCTCCTTGGAGCGACAGAGAATGAGAGGTGTACGAGATAATGAGAGGCATTGACCGTGTCGATAGTTAGATGCTTTTCCCCAGGGCTGAAAGGGTTAGCACAAGAGGGCATAGTTTGAAGGTGCTTGGAAGTAAGTACAGAGGTTAGTTTTTTACGCAGAAGGTGGTGAAGTTGTGGATTGGGCTGCTGGCAGTGGTGGTGGAGGTGGAAACGATAGGGTCTTTTAAGAGACTCCTGGATGGCTATATGGAGCTTAGAAAAACAGAGGGCTATGGGTAAAGCCTAGGTAGTTTTTAGGTACGGACATGTTCAGCACAGCTTTCTGGGCCAAAGGACCTGTATTGTGCTGTAGGTTTTCTATGCTTCTATGTTTCTGTATAGGCTAAATCCAAGCAAATGGATCCAAGTCAGGTAGACATCTTGGTCAACATGGACCAACTAGGTCAGTGGACTTCTTTCCACAGTGATAACTTTATAATTCTCTAAGATGTCACCACAAATGTTTTCCTCAGCATAACTGAGAAAGGAATGATAGTCCCAGCCTGCCAAACTGTATTAGGAGAAGTCCATTAGCCTTGTGTCCTCTACAATGTTGGTAAATTCACTTCTGGAGAGGTATTCAGACTTAGAGGCCACAAGACAGGCATTGAGGTTAGCAAGGGCCTTCATCCTGTCACTAGAGGCTGTGTCCAGACTGAAGAACATACTGGGCTTGTATACAGGATCCTTCACATCCATATCAGTCACACAAAATTGTTCAGACAATTATCTAGAAAAATCATAGCAAAACTGGTGCCAAGCTCGTGATAGCCACGTGGCAATATAATAAACATGTTGGAGAAGGGGAACTTTCAGAGGTGACTTCACTCTCTCTGTAGAAGTGAGCAAAATGAGTGAACACAGATAGGTGAATTCAGAGCAGACCCTTGTCAATTCCAATTTCTCATCATCTTCTTTATCTGGTCTTTCAAGTCCTCTGCCAAAGAACATTCAAAGCATCTGCTGCTGCCAGCTTTTGAGGAAGAGAGTTCCAACAACTTACATATCCCTCAGTAAAATTTTTCTGTCTCACCTCTCCTTTAAATGAGAGATGCATTACTTAGAAATAATGATCTTTGTTCTTGATCTATTGCCCAGTAGCACTCACAGCTACTGAGATGAAGTGCTCTTTGATATTTGTCATGACTAGAATGAACAGTTACCTGAGCAAATACCTGGACCCACTGGATTTTACCTACTGTTACGACATGTCTACAGCAGATGGAATTTCACAGGTTCTCCACTGGGCCTTTCGGCTTTGAGAAAATCCTATCCTGCTCTTTATCCATCACTTCTCATCATTATTGTCATCACCCCCTCAGTACTAATCAACAAGCTTCAAAATGGAATGAAAAACGGAGGGTTATGGAGCAGGGAAGGATTAGATTGAACTATGTTCTAAAACCTGACACTCCAGTAAACAGCCATAGATTTTTCCCAAGAAGGCATAAATTTAAGGTGATTTGGAGAAATGTATAGTGGAGATGTCGGGGATAGGTTTTATACACAGAGAAATGCTTAGAATGTGCTGTCAGGGGTGGTGGTAAAGCCAGATACATTAGGGATGTTTAAGAGACTCATAGGTAGGCACATGGATGAAAGAAAATTGGAGGGCTATATTGGAGGGAAGAGTTAGTTTAGTTGTATGTCCAATACCAGTGGGAATGCATTAAAGATGAGAGGGAATAATTTCAAAGGAGATTTGAAGGTTCTGTCCTGGACAAATCATTTAAATATAATTGTGAAGAAAGCATTATAGCACCTCTGCTTCCTCAGGAGTCTGCGAATATTCAGCATGTCATCAATAACTTTGGCAAACTTTTAGCAAAGTGTGGTGGGAAGAATGCTGACTAGCTGCCTGGTATGGGAACACCAATGACTTTGAGGAGAAAATCTTCCAAGTGGTAGCTGATTCAGCCCAGTACACCATGGGTAAAACCCTCCCAACCATTGAGCACATCCACATGAAACATTGCCAGAGAGAAGCAGAATCCATTATCAAAGATCCTCACCATCCAGTCCTTGCTCTTTTTTCACTGCTGATGTCAGACAGAAGGTACAGGAGCCTCAGGACTTGCACCATCAGTTTTCTACCCCTTAATCATCAGGCTCTTGAACAAAAGAGGATAACTTCACTCATTTAAGGACTCTTTTATCTTGTTACTTCATACTTGTCATTTATTGTGTTTTACTTATTATCTGCATTTGCGCAGTTTGTTTACAGTTTACAGTTCCTGATGTTTACAGATCCCGTTTACAATTGCTGTTCTATAGGTTTGCCTGCAGGAAAAGAATCTCAGGGTTGAACATGGTGACATGTATGCACTCTGAGTTGAAAGAGTTAGACAGAGCTCTTAAAGATAGTGGAGTCAAGGGATATGGGGAGAAAGCAGGAACAAGGTACTGATTGTGGATGATCAGCCATGATCACAGTGAATGGGGGTGCTGGCTCGAAGAACCGAATGTCCTACTCTTGCACCCCAAAATCTCGACAGTTTATTTGTTTCCATAGATGCTGTTTGGCTTGCTGAGTTCCTGCAGCATCTCGTGTGCACAGGAAAATGTGAAATCGAGCTCCCATACACCACCAGCACTGGCAGCTCATTCCATACTCTCACGACCCTCTGAGAGAAGCTTCCCCTCATGGTGCCCTTAAACATTTCAGCTTTCACCCTTAACCGATGTAGTCCCACCCAACCTCAAGTGGAAAAAGCCTGCTTACGTTTACCCTAACTACACCTCTCATCATTATGTATACCTCTAACTAATCCCCCCTCCACTGCTGCTATATACTATATACGGTGAAGAAGGTCACGCCCTTGAGTAACGCTTTTATATTCCGCACTCTTTTGTTCAACTTTGATTACTGCAAATGTTCATTTACTTAACTAATGCCCGTCATCAAAACATGCCTTTGCACTAAACACTCTGAATGGCATCTGAAAAAAATACTTTTAATTCGCTCTGTTATCAGGGGTACTGGGAGTGAAGGATCTATACACATAAGATTATTTATCCATAACCTCCAGTAACTAACTCACACAGAAACTGGGTCAACAAAACCACACTTTCAAAGTTACTATTTTAAGGGGCGTTTATATTCCGTTCAATTTTCTGTTTCCTCTGGAACTAATTCAACAGTCATCACATCCATCTCTTTACGGAGTCACCTTCAGCACTCAAAGATGACGAGCGCACAACTTAAGCAGGTGAAGATCACAGAATTAGACTCATTGCCACTGATAGATCCTGCACTCAAACACAGGTAGCACAGGTTCTCAGTGGCCACTTTATTATGCTCACCTGTACAACTGTTCGTTAATGCAAATATCTCATCAGCCAATCATTGGATTGCCACTCAATGAACAGAAGCATGCAGACATGGAAAAGAGGTTCAGTTGTTGTTCAGGAAACATCAGAATGGGGAAGATATGTCATCTATGTGACTTTAATTGTAGGATGATTGTTGGTGCCAGACAGGGTGGTCTGAGTATCTCAGAAACTGCTAACCTCCTGGGATTGATTTTTTTTCTCCCAAACGCACAACAGTCTCAGAGTTCACAGAGAATGGTGTGTAAACAAAGTAAAAAAAAACATAGAGCTATATAACAATGACAGCACTGAAACAGGCCATCTCAGCCCTTCTATTCCATGCCGAATGCTTACTCTCACCTAGTCCCACCTACCTGCACTCAGCCATAACCCTCCATTCCTTTCCCTCCATGTACCTATCCAATTTTTTTTTTAAATGACAAAATTGAATCTGCCTCGACCACTTCTACTGGAAGCTCGTTCCACACAGCTACCACTCTCTGAGTAAAGAAGTTCCCCCTTGTGTTACCCCTAAACTTTTGCCCCTTAACTCTCAACTCATGTCCTGTTGTTTGAATCTCCCATACTGTCAATGGAAAAAGCCTATTCACGTCAGCTCTATCTATCCCCCTCATAATATTAAATACCTCTATCAAGTCCCCCCTCAACCTTCTACACTCCAAAGAATGAAGACCTAACTTGTTCAACTTTTCTCTGTAACTAAGGTGCTGCAACCCAGGTAACATTCTAGTAAATCTCCTCTGCACTCTCTCTATTTTTTTGACGTCTTTCCTATAATTCAGTGACCAGAACTGTACATAATACTCCAAATTTGGACTTATCAATGCCTTGTACAATTTTAACATTACATCCCAACTCCTTTACTCAATGCTCTGATTTATAAAGGCCAGCATACCAAAAGCTTTCTTCACCACCCTATCCACATGAGATTCCACCTTCAGGGGACTATGCACCATTATTCCTAGATCACTCTGTTCTGCTGCATTCTTCAATGCCCTACCACTTACTGTGTATGTCCTGTTTTGATTAGTCCTACCGAAATGTAGCACCTCACACTTCTCAGCATTAAACTCCATCTGCCATCTTTCAGCTCACTCTTCTTACTGGCCTAAATCTCTCTTCAAGCTTTGAAAACTTACTTCATTATCCAAAACACCACCTATCAGTATCAACTGCATACTTATTAATCCAATTTACTACCCTACCATCCAGATAATTAATGTACATGACAAACAACATTGGACCCAGTACAGATCCCTGAGGCACCCTACCAGTCACCAAACTCCAATCTGACAAACAGTTATCCATCTCTACTCTCTGGCATCTTCCATCCAGCCACTGCTGAATCCATTTTACTGCTTCAATATTAATACTCAATGATTGAACCTTCCTAACTAACCTTCTGTGCGGAACCTTGTCAAAGGCTTTACTGAAGTCCATATAGACAACATCCACTGCTTTACCCTTGTCAACTTTCCTAGTAACCTCTTCGAAAAATTCAATTAGATCTGTCAAACATGACCTTCCACGCACAAATCCATGTTGACTGTTCCTAATCAGACCCTGTCTATCCAGATAATTATATATACCATCTCTAAGAATACTTTCCATTAATTTACCCACTACTGACATCAAACTTACAGGCCTGTAATTGCTAGGTTTAATCTTAGAACCCTTTTTAAACAATGGAACCATATGAGCAATATGCCAACCCTCTGGCACCATCCCCATTTCTATTGACGTTTGAAATATTTCTGTCAGTGCCCCTGCTATTTCTGCACTAACTTCCCTCAAAGTCCTAGGGAATATCCTGTGAGGATTCGGAGATTCATCCACTTTTATATTCCTTAAAAGTGCCAGTATTTCCTCTTCTTTAATCATCATAGCTTCCGTATCTACCCTACTTGTTTCCCTTACCTTACACAATTCAATATCCTTCTCCTTAGTGAATACCGAAGAAAAGAAATTGTTCAAAATCTCCCCCATCTCTTTTGGCTCTACACATAACTGTACACTCTGATTCTATAAGGGACTAATTTTATCCCTCACTATTCTTATGCTACTAATATAACTGTAGAAACCCTTTGGATTTATTTTCATCTCATTTGCCAAACCATCCTCGTATCTTCTTTTTGCTTTTCTAATTTTTTTATTAAGATTCTTTTTACATTCTTTATATTCCTTGAGCACCTCATTTACTCCATGCTGCCTATATATATTGTAGATCTCCCTTTTTCCTAACCAAGTTTCCAATATCCCTTGAAAACCATGGCTCTCTCAAACTTTTAACCTTTCCTTTCAAACTAACAGGAATATAAAAATTCTATACCTTCAAAATTTCACCTTTAAATCACTTCTATTTCTCTATTACATCTTTCCTATAAAACAAATTGTTCCAATCCACTCCTTCTAAATCCTTTCACATCTCCTCAAAATTAACCTTTCTCCAATCAAAAATCTCAACCCTGGGTCCAGTCCTATTCTTCTCCATAATTATATTGAAACTAATGGCATTGTGATCACTGGACCCGAAGTGCTCCCCAACACATACCTCCATCACCTGACCTATTTCATTCCATAACAGGAGATCCAAAACTGCTCCTTCTCTATATGTATTGCAGCAAAAAACTATCCTGCACACATTGTACAAACTCCAAACCATCCAGCCCTTTTACAGAATGGGCTTCCCAGTCTATGTGTGGAAAATTAAACTCTCTCACTATCACAACCTTGTGCTTGCTACAAATATCTGCTATCTCCTTACAAATTTGCTCCTCTAATTCTTCCTCCCCATTATGTGGTCTATAATACACCCCTGTAAGTGTTACTACACTCTTCCCATTCCTCAATTCCACCCAAATAGTCTCCCTGGACAAGTGTTCTAATCTATCCTGTGTTACGGATTCAAGCAACAATAAATATATGAGTTGGGCAGGGGTTTTTATAACAAATAACACGTTTATCAAACACTGAAAACAAACCCCCCAAAAGTAAACAAATCACTAACGTAACCGGAAATCGGCTGCTGTGCGGCAGCTTAAACAGTTCTTAAAGCGAGGAAGCTTAAACAGTTCTTAAAGCGAGGTTGCACAAACAGTTCTTCAAAGTAGTATTGCAAAAGATCAAAATGCTTACAGTCCATTTAAGGAGAGACTTTTTAAGACGATTTAACTTCTCTTTCACGTCATGTTGTTGCAATTCCTAGTTGAACTACTTTTCCCACAGAGAATTTTACGAAGATGACATGTAAAGGCTTAAAGGCACTGACCTTTCCTTTACAGAACTGTTCCCAGTACTTTCAGCTGTTATCCACAGGGATTAACACAAGAACAGTCAATGAATTCCTTCCAAATGAGGATCAAACAAGGTTGAACCTGTTTCACAGTCGAAATCGATCCTCCTCGATCTTTCAACTCCCGAACTCCGATCTTCACTCTCCACTGATTCTCAACTAGCAGTATTATACAGAAACTGCTGGCAATGACCTTTTAAACTTTAGGCATTAGATAAAACTTCATCTTTCAACCACACTGCGTCATAACATTATATCAGGCAGTGGCATGAAGTCAATATGGCAAATCCAGCCACGAACTGCCCCTCCTCACGGGGAGGGGTCCTCCTTTTATGCCCTGTAAAAAAACCTGTCACATGACCTCTACTGGTGTGAAAATGATGTCACTCCACCATCACAAGACCATTACCTCAAGTCCAGTATAGCTTCAACCCCAGTCACGGGACAAGGGTACCACTGTCACGTGTCACGGGTATGTAACACCTGCCAAAGCACCGCTGTAATATTTTCTCTGACAAGCAATGAAACACCTCCCCCTCTTGCCCATCCAATTCTATCACACCTGAAGGAACGAAATCCTGGAATAATTAGTTGCCAATCACACCCCTCCTGCAACCGTGTTTCACTAATAGCTACAACATCATATTTCCAGCTATCAATCCATGCTCTGAGCTCATCCACCCTTCTTAGAATGCTCCTAGCATTACAATAGATGCATTTAAGAAACCCTCCACCTCTTACTTTCTGTTTATCCCTAACAGTACAATCAACTTTATTATCTTTTTCTTCCTTCTCCCCTACATCTTTGGTCTGAGCGCTCCCTTTTACTATCACCTACCTATCCTCCCTCACACACTGTCTACTAGCTTTCTCTATTTATGAACTAACCTCCTGTCTTATTGTTTCTTCAAATTGATTCCCACCCCTCAACCATTCTAGTTTAAAGTCTCCCCAGTAGCCTTCACAAATCTCCCTGCCAGGATATTGGTCTCCCTAGGATTCAAGTGCAACCTGTCCTTTTTGTACAGATCACACCTGCCCCAAAAGAGGTCCCAATGATCCAGAAACTTGAATCTCTGCCCCTTGCTCCAATCCTCTCAGCCATGAATTTATTCTCCACCTCATTTCATTCCTACTCTCACTGTCGTGTGGCACAGGCAGTAATCACGAGATTACTACCTTTGCGGTCCTTCTTCTCAACTCCCTATATTCAGGACCTCTTCCTTTTCCTACCTATGTCATCAGCACCTATATGTATCACAATCTCTGCCTCCTCACCCTCCCACTTCAGGATATCTTGGACGCGATCAGAAACATCACGGACCATGTGCACAAAAACACCTTGCTAATCTCACGCATATCTGCTCTCACCCCATCCTCCTGCCATCCCACTCGAGATAGGGTTCCCCTCATCCTCACCTACCACCCCACGAGTTTCTGGGTCCGACATATAATTCTCCATAACTTCCGCAACCTCCAACAGGATCCCACCACCAGGCATATCTCCCCCTCCCCTCACTTTCTGCTTTCTGCAGGGATTACCCCCTATGCGACTCCCTTGTCCATTCGTCCCCGATATCCCTTCCCACTGATCTCCCTCCCAGCACTTATCCTTGTAAGCAGACAGATACTACACCTGCCCTTTCACTTCCTCTCTCACCACCATTCAGGGCCCGAGAGAGTCCTTTCAGGTGAGGCAAAACTTCATCTGTGATTCAGCTGGTGTGATACACTGCGTCCGGTGCTCCTGGTGTGGCCATTTCTATATTGGTGAGACCCGATGCAGACAGGGAGACAGTTTCACTGAACAGCTACGCTCTGTCCGCCAGAGAAAGCAGGATCTCTCAGTGGCCACATATTTTAATTCCACGCCCCATTCCCATTCTGATATGTCTATCCAAGGCCTCCCCTACTGTCAAGATGAAGCCACATTCAGGTTGGAGGAGCAGCACCTTATATTCCATCTGGATAGCTTCCTACCTGATGGCATGAACAATGATTTCTCTAACTTCCATTAATGCCCCCCTCCCATTCTTATCCGTTCCCCTATCTATCTATTTATTTATTTATACCTTTTTATTTATCCCTTCCTCAAGAAGGCCGATTTGAATGGGTTCACAAGAGCACTAGACCATAAGGTTAAACGTATTATACTACTACCTGAGCACTACAACCTGTTTGCAAAAACTGTGCAGAAAACAGCCAAAAGGAAGAGCCCCCGAGCTTGGAGTGACTGGGCTTGCATACACTGGAATTTAGAAGAATGAGAGGGGATCTGATTGAAACATATAAGATTATTAAGGGATTGGACACGCTGGAGGCAGGAAGCATGCTCCCGCTGATGGGTGAGTCCAGAACTAGAGGCCACAGTTTAAGAATAAGGGGTAGGCCATTTAGAAAAGAGATGCGGGAAAACTTTTTCACCCAGAGAGTGGTGGATATGTGGAATGCTCTGCCCTGGAAGGCAGTGGAGGCCAAGTCTCTGGATGCTTTCAACAGAGAATTAGATACTCTTATAGATAGTGGAGTCAAGGGATATGGGAGAGGGCAGGAACGGGGTACTGATTGTGTATCATCAGCCATGATCGCAGTGAATAGTTTTGCTGTCTAGAAGGGACGAATGGCCTACTCCTGCACCTATTACCTATTGTCTATTGTTGCAGAGCACACTACATCTATGGTTTCCCCAAAGAGAATGCAAAACTCTACAGGGAGTATGTCTCAATGTTTGAATCTGACCCCTTCTCAGAGGAAACAATAACTGCCGGTGAGAGGGTGATGTTAAGTGTCTCTCAGGAGTGTCAAAACACCTGGAACACCTTGATAGAGACAACAGATCTTACAAAAAAACAGCAAGAAAGCATGGTCTCTTATACACAAACTTGGAGGCGATCCAAAGAAAGCTGCCCAACATCCCAATGTGTCTGCTAACCGAGTTGCACACCAGTTGTTCCTGAATGGAAAATCCAAGACAAAACAACCAAGAGCACAACTAGATGGGAAGACGTACAGCGATGACCCTGGCTTCACTGGGCCATTCACCATGGAAGAGCTGGGAATTGGTATATCTAGTCTAAAACACGGGAAAGCAATTGGTCTTGACAACATAGTTTTGGAGCAGATAAAGCATTTTAGACAGCAAGCAAAGAAATGGATCCTACAATTGTTCAACCACTGTCTGGCAACACACAAATTACCTAATAATTGGCAGAAGCCACATGTAATAACATTATTAAAGCCTGGAAAAGATCCCTCAGATCCTTAGAGTCTTCGGCCAATCTCACTGCTTTGCCACATCAATAAGCTGTTTGAACGCCTGATACTCAATAGGATAGCACCAACTGTAGATGAGAAGATCGTTCCAGAGCAAGCAGGTTTCCGCCTCGGCAAATCAACAACAAGCCAACTGCATAACCTCACACAATATATCGAAGATGGTTTTGAGCAAGGGATGGTAACAGGAGCTGTTTTTGTAGACTTGTCAGCAGCTTATGATATACTGAACCATAGACATCTCCTCTGCAAGGTCCTGGAGATATTCACTTAACGGAGCTGTTAGAAAGCATGCTTCAGAATCGCCGGTTCTATGTTGAACGAGGTGAGATGGCAGCAGGTGGAGTATTCAGAAGAATGGTCTTCCTCAGGAAGTGTGCTCGCTCTGCTGCTGTGCAACATCTACACGAATGAGCAACCTATCGATGATGTCTCACGCCGTTTTATGTATGTTGATGACTTATGCATCACTGCTCGAAGCACTGATTTTAACACCATGGAGAAAACACTTTCTGAGGCCTTGGAGGGACTAACATCCTACGATGAAGAAAACCACCCTCCGTGCAAACCCATCGAAGACGCAAGTTTGTACATTCCACCTCAGGAACCGTGAAGCCAAACGACAGCTTGAAGTGACCTGGTGTGGAGCCACACTGACGCATTGCGAGCACCCTATCCACTTAAGAGTCACCTTTGACCAATGCCTCACTTTCAAGAACCACATCAATAAGACAAAGGCAAAAGTGAGTGCAGGAAACAACATCCTGAATAAGCTCACTAACACAAAATGAGGAGCAAGCTGGAAAACACCAACAGCCTATATATCCTGGCGGGTATCACTCCCTCTGATATAAGAAGAATGGTAGCCAGCAAGAAAGAATGATTCCCTCAAGCATCAGCTGAGAGGCACCCTCTACATGGTCATACACCTACACCCAGCCGCCTGAAGTCAAATAAGAGCTTCATGTACAGTGTTGTTCCATTACAATCAACCCCATCTGAAGCCCGCATCGCCTTGTGGGAAGACCGGCTCACCAGTCTCAAACATTCCCCAATGATGGAAATTCCACCGGATGAAAGCCTTCCCCCAGGAGCTAATTGCAACGGGGCAACCTGGAAATGCCTTAACAGACTTGGGACTGGTGTAGGTCATTCAAAGGTGTCACTGAGCAAATGGGATATACAACCAGCCCGAAAACTTGTGAATGTGGAACTGAGCCACAATCTATGCAACATCTCCTGCAATGCTCATCGCTAGAGGAACCCTGCACTGATGCAGATCTTGCCGAATTCAACAACAAGGAGCAAAAACATGTCCAGTTCTGACTGAGCTCCGTATTGCCTGTTCATGGACACAATAAAAAGAAGTTACAGAGAAAGTGCAGTGTAGGTAGATCATAAGGTATGAAGTTCACGAGGTGTTGTTAGAGATATCCAGAGTCCATCTTTCTCATGTAAGATGTTCATTCAGTTGTCTTACAGTAGATGGATAGGAACTGTCCTTGAACCTGGTGAGCTTTTGTATATTCTGCTCGCTGGAAAGGGGGAGAGGAGAAATTGTCACCATTGGGAGGTGTCTTCTTATATTGGCTGCTTTTCGGAGGCAGTGGGAAGCATAGACAGAGTCCATGGAGGGGAGGTTTTCCTGATGGACTAAACGGGTGGACTAGCTGATATACTAAGCTGTGAAGCATCCAGATGGGATGGTTTTTATAATACACCTGTAAAAATTGGTGTGGGTCAATGGGGACTTGCCAGATTTACTCCGTGTTCCGAGGAGCTAGAGGCACTGATGTGCATTCTTGTCCACAGCATCAACACGGTTGGAGCAGGACAAGATATTGGTGATAGCTGCACGTGCAGCCACTACAGTGAAAAATGAATATAAAGTATGGAAAGGTGTTGATAATTACTTAGAATGGGCATATAATTCAAACAGGATCTTCTGTGTGACTACATAGAGTGAGATGTGGTCTTCTTGAGCTTGAGGAATTTATATTATATTTGACAATGGGAGAGAAGACATTGCCTCTTTGACTCAGGAGTCTGGTGGTCACTAACAATTTCAGGTAGTTGGTTACAAAATGCTTCTTTACCAATAGAGTTGCCTGTCTGAAAGTAAATAAATAACCTACACCAGATCGACTACACCATCTGGTCCAGTTGATTTAGTACTGAAGAAACAGGGAGTCTGCAGAAGGACCTAGACAGATTAGGAGAATGGGCAAAGAAGTGGCAGATGGAATATAGTGTAGGGAAGTGTTTTATGGTCATGCATTTTAGTAGAAGGAATAAAGGCATAGATTATTTCTAAACAGGGAGAAAATTCAAAAATCTGAGGTTCAAAGGGATTTAGGAGTCCTTGTGCATGATACTGGAAAATTTAACTTGCAGGTTCAGTTGGTGTTAAGGAAGGCAAATGCAAGGTTAGCATTCATTTTGGGAGGATGAAAATATATGAGCAAGAATGTAATGCTGAGGCTTTATAAGGCATTAGTCAGATGGCACGGAATATTGTGAGCAGTTTTGGACCCCTTATTTGAGAAAAGAACTGCCGGCATTGTAGAGGTTCCAAAGGAGGTTCATGAGAATAATTCTGTGAATTAAAGCATAAACGAATGATGAGTGTTTGATCGCTCTGGGCCTGTACTTGTTGGAGTTTAGAAGAATGGGGGAGGGATCCATTGAAATCTACCGAATAATGAAGGGTCTGAATGGATTGGCTGAGGGGCGGATGTTCCTTATAGTGGGCGAGTCTTGGCCCAGTGGTTTCAACCTCTGACTAGAGGGATGCCTATTTTAAACAGAGATGAGAAGGAATTTCTTTAGCCAGAGGGTAATGAATCTGTGGAATTGATTACCACAGGTGGCTTGGAGGTCAAATTACTAAATATATTTAAAATGGAGGTTGATAGGTCCTTGATTAGTCAGGGCACCAAAGGTTAAGGGAAGAAGGCAGAAAATGGGGTTGTGAGGGATAATAAATCAGCCACGATGGAACGGCAAGCAGATCCAATGGGCTGAGTGGCTGAAATCTGCTCCTATGTTTTATGGTCTGTGGAAGACCACAGTGTAAACAACGTAGATGCATTTTGCAAGAAAAGGGAAATTAAAGGTAAGAACTGTATGTTAATATGATGAGATGAAGAAGAGGGTGATAACATTGACAAGCATCGTTAGCAAAAGAGCATCACTTGCCCCTAGGTCCTGTCCTCCTTCCTTTTCTCCTCTGGTTCACTCTCCTCTCCTATCAGGTTCTTCTCCAATCCTTGACCTTTCCCAACCACTTGGCCTTGCCTATTACCTTCCAGCTAGCCCCTTTTTGTTCTCCCCACCTTTTTATTCTGGCATCTATCCCCTTCCTTTCCAGTCCCGATGAAAGGTCTTGGCCTAAGATATTGGTTCTTTATTCCTCTCCAGAGATGCTACCTGATCTCCTCAGTACCTCCAGCATTTTTGTGTGTTGATTTACATTTTCAGCATCTGCAGAATTCCTCGTGTTTGTAATTAAATTACCAACCAAGTGCCAACGAATCTAGTCCATTCTGTCTACATCGTCTCCATGTCCTTCCATTTCAGCACC
Source organism: Hypanus sabinus (assembly GCF_030144855.1). NCBI lineage: Eukaryota > Metazoa > Chordata > Chondrichthyes > Myliobatiformes > Dasyatidae > Hypanus > Hypanus sabinus. Next base: position 182,753,332 of record NC_082709.1, on the reverse strand, counting down.
CCTAAGAGGCATTTGAACAGCCCTGTCGTATTTGTCTCCACTATTACTCCAGGCAGCATATTCCAAGCACTCAGCACCCTCTGTGTAAAAAAAGAACTTACCCTGTACATATCCTTTGAACTTACCTTCTCTCACATTCAATGCATGCACTTTGGTATTTGACATTACAGCCCCAGAGGGAAAAAAAAAAACATGCTAACTATCTACTCTATCTATGCCTCTCATAATATTATAAACCTCTAATAGACCTCACTCCAGGCTCCAGCCTTCCAGAGAAAAACAGAAATCGCCTCAGTCTCCACAGTTCCAGAGAAAATCAGGTCTCTCTTCAAACTCTGTCATTCCAGAGGAATGTGTTTGGGAGTTACAGGTTCCAGGAAAACAAGGTATTTAGCTAAAAGTAACACAATCATTACCATGGTACTGTAAGATGTGGCCTATAGGGCTCCATTGCTGAGGTACAGTTAGGGTTTAGCAGATCAGTCCAAGAACCTGATGGCTGTAGGAAAATAACTGTTCCTAAACCTGGTGGTGTGGAACTTCTAGGCTTCTGTATTGCCTTCCTAGTGGTAACAGAAAGAAGATGACATGAAACAAATGGTGAAGATCTTTGATGATAGATGCCACTTTCTTGAGAAGTTCTCAGTGGTGCGTTTGTGATGGACAGGACTGTGTCCACTATCTCTGCAGCCTCTTGCATTCCTGAATTGGAATTGCCAATAGCATGATGTGATGCACCTGCTAGGATACATTCTGTAATGTTACTACAGCACCAGCAACCTGGGATCAACTCCGTCACACAACATGGAGATTTTGTACATTCTCCCTGTGACTGCACTCTGGTTTCCTCCTGCGTTCCAAAGATGTATTGCTTAGCGGGTTAATTGATCACATGAGTGTAATTGGGTGGCACAGGCATGTAGGGCCAGAAAGTCCTAACAAAAAAAGTAAAAGTTTGTTAGAGTATTTGGGGATATTCCAAACTTTCATAAACATCCAAGTAATTAGAGGCAGTGGCATGCCTTGTTCATTATTACCTCTTTTACTGAATGCAGGACAGATCAACTAAGGCATAGGTGTCAAACTCAAGGCCTGCAGCCCACATCCGGCCTGGCGTACAATTATATCCGGCCCGCGAGATCATTTTAGATAAATCTATTATTTTAATTATTAATGGCCCGGCGATATGAAGCCTATGATTGTAAGTTAATACCAATCATAAAAATAATGCTTGCTCAGCATTCTTCATAAGAAACAGAATTTGTGAAGTGAAACACTTTGTAGTTATAGCAGAGACTGAGACACATGAGAACAGGCTGAAAAAACGGAGGCAATGAAAGCTGCGTTCACACGCACCCGACTGATCCGGCCCGTATGAAGCTGCAATTTGCCCAATCCGGCCCGTGACCTAAAATGAGTTTGACACCCCTGATCTAAGGTGTTACTAGCCTGTAATATGAAACAGTCTCCACATATAACCCTTCAATGAAGCCAGGTATATGGTCTCCAGATATCTCCTTTCTGAATTCAGCAGTTGGCTCCTTGGTTTTCTTAATGATGAAAGAGAGGTTATTATTGTGGTACTACACTACCATTCTATTTCAATCCTGTCTACTGACATCTCTGCACCCATGACTCAGTGAACTGCAGTGGATGTCATCAGCAAATTTGTACATAGTGCTGGGGCTGAGTCATGGTGTAAAGAGAGGAGTGTGGGGAATTTAAGCACCTGAAGGATTCTCACGTGGTCATAAGGAGAATTTTTTCCTTACCGACAGCGGTGGAATTAAACACTGAGCAACACATACAAAATACTGGAGGAACACAGCAGGTCAGTCAGCATCTATGGAGAGGAATAAACATTCGATTTTTTGAGTGGAGACCCTTCATCAGGTCTGGTGAACCCCGATCACTGGATCTGTAAAGCATTATGGTAACTGCTCTGCTGACATGCCAGCTCTACCAAACTTGTCATTTGCTCTACAAAGAACATGCAGACCTTGAGCGCTATCTCACCTTTGAATGCCTCTTACTTTGCCTCCAAAAAACCTGCTCCAATCGACATTTGCAAGCTCCTGCCTCATACTGTCAAAATTTGCCTTACTCTAAATTACAACCTGAGCTATTTCAGCCACTTCCATAACTCGTATCAAACTCATGGAGTTGAGGCTACTGATCCCAAAGTGCTCCCTCACTGCCACCTCAGTCACTTGCCCTGCTCAATTACCCAAGCTAGTGCTAAGTTCTGCCCTCTCTCCAACAAGGTCCTGTATATATTACTGGTATATTGATTTAGAGATATGGCTTGGTAACAGGCCATTACACCCCAATAAGCCCTTGCCGCCCATTTACTCCCAGGTATCTAATTAACTAACTAACCGGTGCATCTTTGGACCAGGGAGGCAACTGGAGCACTGCAGGAAGTCCATGTGGTCACAGGGAAATGTACAAGCTCCTTACACACAGCAGCAGAAATTGAACACAGAATACGTACACAACACTGGAAGAACTCAGCAGGTCAGGCAGCATCTGTGGGAAAAGAGTCGGGCCGAGACCCTTCATCAGTAATGTTGGCTACCCTTTTCTCACAGATGCTGCCTGGCCTGCTGAGTTCTTCCAGTGTTGTGTACGTATTCTTTGATCCACAGCATCTGCAGTTGTGTTTTTGTGTAGAAATTGAAAACATATTGCTGGCACTGTAAAAGTGTTATGCACACATACCACTTTTAGATTCAACTGTGTCATCCTGAATTATTAATTGAGGAAACTTTCCTGAACACGCTTAACAAATTTCACCCTCTCTTAGTCCTTAGCAGCTCGACAGCCACAGTTTGTGCTGTTTGATTTAGCTAAGAATGTTTGTGTTCTGATAAGTAAGTTTGCTGATTATATGATGATTGCTGCAATTGTAAATGGTGAGGATGTTTTCCGAAAGATACAGAAGGATATAGATCAGAAACAAAGTTGTGCAGCGTGGTGGGAGAAGGAATTTAATCAAGCCAAGTCTGACGTAATGCACAATGGCCGAAGCCCTGAACCTACTGCGTGTCGATGGGTGAAGTACAAGTCCAATGCCTACGAATCCACAAGTCTGCTGGAGGCTGAATATTGTTTTAGACATGTTGTTGGTAGACTCTGTGTGTGTGTGTGTGTGTGTGTGTGTGTGTGTGTGTGTGTGTGTGTGTGTGTGTGTGTGTGTGTGTGTGTGGTGTGTGTGTGTGTGTGTGTGTGTGTGTGTGTGTGTGTGTGTGGTGTGTGTGTGTGTGTGTGTGTGTGTGTGTGCGTGTGTGTGTGTGGTGTGTGTGTGTGTGTGTGTGCGTGTGTGTGTGTGTGTTTGTGTGTGTGTGTGTGTGTGTGTGTGTGTGTGTTAGAGAGGAATAGGGCTTGTTTTGCTGTTGTTGTTTTGTTGTTTATTGAGCTCTGTTTCATTGTGTTCTGTGTTCTGTGGGCATGCTATGTTGGCACAGGAACAAGTGGCGGCTCTTGCACACTGCCCCAGCACTGCTGTGTTGGTTGTAAATGCCAATGACACATTTTGTTGTATGTTTTGAGGTACATGTGATGAAGGAATGAATCTAAATCTGAATCAGAATCTTTTGTATTATATAATGCTGGCCACACATATATTGTAAATAGCCAGGACTTAATATACAGTCGGCCATGAATGCAAACTCCTTAAAATGGTGATGCAATTTTAAAAGTAACATTAGTATTAATTGATACCAAATTATTCAAAGGAAGAAGTGCACTCTTATGGAAATTTAGTTTATATCTTGAAAACGGACTAAAACAGGAGAGTAAGGAAAGTATGGTGAAGACTCATCATTAGAAATATAAAGCAAAAGGTCATCAGCATAAAGCGAAACTTAGTGAGTAATACCTCTCCTTAAAACACCAGTGATATCATTAGATTCTCGGAAAGCAATAGCTAAGAGTTCTAAGGCCACATTAAAAAGCAAAGGGCTCAAGGGGCAACCTTGCCTAGTTCCACGTCGAAGTTTAAAAGGTCTGGAATTCTGGGAGTTAGTAAGAACCTGAGCAGAGGGAGATAAATAAAGTAATTTAATCCACTGAATAAAATCGGGCCCAAGATTAAATTTTTCTAAGGTTTTAAATAAGTAATTCCATTCAACCTGATTGAAGGCTTTCTCAGTGTCTAAGGACATCACACATTCTGATATCTCTTTAGAAGGAGAATAAATAACATTTAATAAACAAAGAAAATGGGAATATTGATTTTAATAAATTCAGTCCGATCATCAAAAATAATAGATGGTAAAATACTTTCAATCCTATGAGCAAGAACTTTGGATAGGATTTTAGTGTCAACATTAAGTAAGGAGATCGGTCTACATGACGAACATTCAGTTGGGTTCTTATTCTTTTTAAGAATAAGCAAAATAGAAATTTCATAAAAAGATTGTGGCATCCTACCCAACTTAAAGGAGTCCAAGAGGACTAAATATAAATGAGGTATTAGCAATAAGGAAAATGCCTTATAAAATTCTCCAGAAAAATTGTCAGGACCTGGAGCCTTCCCCAAGTGCATTGAACATACAGCCTTGGCAATTTCTTCTTAAGAAACAGGTTGATCCAACTGTCTTCAGTTATCATCAGAAAGTGTAAGGATGTTTAATTGATCTAAGACATTATTCATTACAGTATTATCTTCAGGAGAGTCAGAACTACAAAGTTTAGAGTAAAATTCTCTAAAAGTATCATTTATTTCTAAATGGTCAGTTGTCCTATCACAATTAGCTTTACAGATTTCTTTAATTTGCCATTTAACCATAAAGACTTTTAACTGGTTAGCCAAAAATTTACCTGTTTTGTCTCCATGAATATAAAATTGACTTTAATCTCCAGGAGTTGAGTTTCAATTGGATATGTTAAAAGAAGGTCATATTTAGTTTTAATTTCAACATGCCTTTTTTATAAAGCAGGTTCTTTTTAAAGGATTTTTTTTTACCCTGCTGAATTATGTAAAAAGGGCACTATCAAAATGGTCGCCCCTTTCATTATCGTTGATTGGCTGAAGTAATTCTATTAAAATGAATATCTTGCCTAAATTTTTATCCCTTTTTCAGGCCTTACCTATTTTTATTCCTAAATCCTTTTTTGATTCTCTTGATTCTATCATATCTTCATATGTATGGAAAAACAAACACTCGTGACAAAATAAAGTTCATCATAAAGCTAAAAAGAATGGAGGTTTAGCTTTACTAAATTTCAGGTTTTATTACTGGGCAGTCAATATATGGAATCTCATGTTTTGGTTATATTATATTAACTGAGAGGACTGTCCAGTTTGGGTTTCTTTAGAAGTTAACTCTGTTCATAAATTTTCTATCATCTCTCTTCTCAGATCCTCAATTCCTTTATTTTTAAGTAAACTAACTGATAGCATTGTAGTTAAACATACTTTGAGGATTTGGGTACAATTTAGAAAATATTTTGGTTTGTTGAGATTTTCTCTTTCAAGTCCCATTTTCTCTAACTATTTTTTAAACCTTCTATGACTGATGTAATTCTTAAAGATTGGGATAGACTGGGTATTAAATGCTTCCAGGATTTATTTGTTGGGGAAGTCTCTTTTCGTTTGAGCAGTTGTCAGCTAACTATAGCTTACCAAAACCCCACTTTTTTCGATATTTACAAATTAGAGACTTACTGCGATCTCAGTTACATACATTTCCTAAAAGTCCTGCTAAGAATTTATTAGATGTAATTTTTAATTTGGAAACCTTTTCATATCTAATCTAATATTTAGATCATATCTAATATTTACGATATGTTGTTGGGATGAGAAACATTCCTTCAGACAAAATAAAAAATCTCTGGGAGCAAGATTTACATACTTCAATTTCTGAGGAAACTTGGAATGAAATTTTTAAATTTGTTAATTCCTCATCGCTGTGTGCTCATCACTCCCTCCTACAATTTAAAGTGGTCCACAGGGCCCACATGACTAAAGATGAGCTGTTTCGTTTTTATTCGGATATATCTCCCTATTGTGACATTTGTAACAATGGAGAGGCTTTGTTAATTCACATGTTCTGGACATGTCTGAGTCTTGAAAAATACTATAAGGAAGTATTTTAAACTTTTTCTGTACTTTTTAAAGTAAATTTTAAACCAAATCCTTTGACTGCCTTATTTGGTATTGTTGGAGGAAAATATATCTTGGAGACACCTGATTTGCACATTTTGGCTTTTATTTCTCTTATAGCTAGGAGGGCATTGTTGCTTAGGTGGAAAGATGTTGTTCCACCTACTCATGCTCGATGGCTAAGCGATGTTATGTCATGCTTACATTTAGAGAAGATTCGTTGTTCAATTTCTGAATGAAGCCAAGACTTTCTAACATTGTGGGACCTTTTTTGAATTACTTTCAAAATCTTTGATTTGTTATCAAGTACAGATGTTGGCTAGTAATATGTTTTACTATATGATAAGGATTTTTTTCCCTTTTTTTCTTTCTTTACCAAACAGCTTTTCTTGGCAGTGGGTTTAGATTTTTTTGTATAATAAAATTATTACTCTTCAATATTACGATCAATTTAATTTGCATGAATATGGGGTAATGAAACTATAAGTGTGTTTCAAATATATTGTAATTGACATATGATATATATCCTCCTGTACTCTGTATTCTTTTTTGGAAGAAATCAATAAAAATATTGAAAGAAAATGTTGATGCAGGTGGATAAACCAGCAAAGATCATGTTTAGATTGCCTGTTTTCATAGGTGAGTTTCTAAGTAAGAGTTTAGGACATCACAATATTCTTTAAAAGACATTGGTTATGCCACACTTAGAATATTGTGTTCAGACTTGTTCATCACACTACAGAACTGGTGTGAATACATGAGGTTGTGTGGATGCTGGAAATCCAGGATAACACACGTAAAGTGTATTCCTTCCCTTCCCACCCACACCTTCCTTTTTACTCTGGCTTCTTCCCCTTCCTTTCCAGTCCTGATGAAGGGTTTCAGACAGAAATATATATATTTATATTCCTCAGCTATAGGTAAATAGCCCCACAGCCTTGTGGGAAGCTTCGGGAGAGATGAAGGGTACAAGTGTAAACTCAGACAGGGATATCCAGATTGGAGTCCCTAAGGCATCATTGGACATCCTTCAGGCAGCTCCTGCAGCCAAGTGGTTGCCAAATGTACTGCTTCGCTTTGTTTTGGGCTACACTGATGAGGCCAGGAGCAAGATCTTGACAACTGGGAATCCCGGGATCTCTGTAACTTCTGCCTAGGCTTTGTGCCCTAGACAGGTACTCCAGTACCACTGTTCCCAGCAACAGACAACGGACTGACCCATCAGACACACTCCATTGCCCTTTGAAACAGATGACTGCCATCAAATCATCAAATATATAATTAAATGCATAAATATATTAAATTAAATATTTATTATATTATTTAAGTAGTTTAAAATAGAAATAAGAAGTAGTGAGATTCAATGCAATCAATGTCCATTTAGAAATCTGATGGCAGAGGGGAATCCTGAATTGTGGAATGTGTGCCTTCAGGCTTCAGTATCAAACTGTTTACTTCTCTCCATAGATGCTGCCTGACCTGCTATGTATCATTAGCTTACAACGTTATGGACTGGTGGGCCTGTTCCTGTACTGTACAGCTCTACATTTTAAGTTCCCTCTCATTAAACTGATCCCATGACTTAAGTACCGCAAAGAAGCAAGACATTTGGCCCAACTGGTCCACCCTAACCATGACCACAATCTAATCTTGTCCCATTTGCCATTGTTTGATCCATATCCCCCAAAACCTTTCCTATCTGACACTCTGCAAGTGTCTTTAAATATAGTTTATGTCCTGTATCTACTTCAAGCACTGTCATTGTCAGCTCATTCCATATCCAGACCACTACCAAGGTCTAAATTGTGCCACTTAGGTTGATATGAAATCTCTGCACCCTCTCCTTGAACCCATGTCCTCGATTCTTGATTTGCGAACACTCAGGAAAAGACTGTGTGCATTCACCCTAAAAGTTGCCGCTTCATTTTAATTAAATTCTTCTAACTAATTAGGGCTAATTATGCCGGTTTACTTCCCCTCTCTTTCCAGTCTTGATGAAGGGTCTCAGCCTGAAAAGTCAACTCTTTATTCATTTCCCTGGATGCTGCCTGATCTGCTGAGTTCGTCCAGCATTTTTTGTGAACAGAACAGATGCAGTAATACCAGAAAGAGTGCAGAGAGATTCAACAAGACAATGCCTAGAATGAAGGATTTTGTTTAATAAGGAGAGAGTGGGTAGGGTGGGATTATTATTCATTAAGCACTGGACTCTGAGGGGAGATTACTTTTCATTGTCTCTTCCTTCTAATTCCCAACATTTCATCATTATTTAATTCCTCATATCATATCAGAATGACCACACATGGCAATTAATATTTATTATTTCAAAGTTATTTGGATAGATGGAAAGTCCCTTTTGTGCAGAACTTCTCATTTAGCAAAGATGGAGGAAGACTTGGGTTTGACAACGTGCCTGACACCACACACTTCTGATCAATTAAGATCTCCTCCAGCTTCAGAAGCAGAAATAGGTGTAGTAGTTAATCCATTTATTTTTGCAGTTCTCTACCCAGGTGCTCCTGAAAAGCAAGAGTACCCAACACATATATTATCAATCATTGCAAATTTTCACAAGCACTTCAATGACATCATTATTATTAACATTTGAACATTGACTTCTCTAACTTATGGTAATTTCTCACCCCCCCCCCCACCACTTCCCTAGTCTAGCTTTCTATCCCCTATTCTGGTTACCCTCTCATCCCTTTTCTTCTCCTTACCTACCTATCACCTCCCTCTGGTTCACCTTCTTTTTCCCCTTTTCCCATGATTCAATCTCCTCTCCTATCAGATTCCATCTTCTTCAGCCCTTTACCTTTTCCAGTTATCACCTCCCAGCTTCTTACTTCATTCCCCCTCTTCTTATCACCCACATTCCTCTCCACCTGGTCTCACCTATCACCTGCTGACTTGTACTCCTTCCTCTTCTTATGTACTCCTTCCATCTTCTTATTCTGGCTTCTACTCCATTCTTCTCCAGTCCTGATGAAGGGTCTCAGTCTGAAACGTTAACTGTTTATTCCCCACCCTGTAGATGCTGCCTGGCCTGCTGAGTTCCTCCAGTATTTTGTGTGAGTTCACTGAGAGAATGGTGGGTGGCTGGAATGAGATACCAGTGCTGTTGGTGGTTGCCATACACTGGGGTGATAGTAGGGAATAGCTCCCACTTCCAATTAAATTCTCCTGGTGGTGTACTTCTCAAATAGTCTCCGAAAACTCAGCCCAGCTCCTGGTCTTGACGTGTAGCTTAGCTATTAAGCCTAGTGAAGCTGCTTCTACTGCTAAGAGAAGGAGCAAAGATGGCACCTTAAAACCAGTCACTTCAGGCGGATGGTTGGCAGCTCTTCTAAGAGAAGGAAAACTCTGATCTCAAGCCTCCACTGTCTTGCGGCTGTGCCAACTCATGGGGAAAGCTTCGGGTATAAACCTGGAGGAAGAATCTGGATGGACCTGTAGTCCCTAAGACAGTCGTACATCGAATTCAATGCTGTCTGGCAACTCCAGCGACACCGCTAGTGTCAAACTGTATCAGTCTCTGCCGTTTCTTTGGATTCATCAGCTGCATGGAGAGTGGGAGCCTGCTACATGGGAGCAGCTTGCTCTCCATGTCAGACAGCCTTGGCTTGTGTATCACATAGAGAGCTGGGACGCAACATTCCTGTTCCACCCTATCCAATGTAGGGCCTCTCTGGTGGTGGTGGTTAAAATACAATAGAGGCATTTAACAAGTTCTCAGATAGACATGGGAATCTGCAGAGAATGGAAGGATATGGACAGACTTGAGGGGTCGAATGGCCTGATTTTGCTCCTATGTCTTTTGGACATTGTGAAGGCAGGAAGGATTACTAGCAATGACATCACTGAATTACATTGTGTTAGAATAAAGATCTTCATCGTGTGGGGTGAAAACCATTTGACATTTATGTGTGCAAGAGTGCACCAAAAGGTCAGAGCAATTATTTTATTCTGGGGGGAAAGGAACCAAATACAAGAGGCCATGGGTTTCTGATGAGAGGGGAAATATTTTAAAGGGACCTGTGGGAAAATTTCTTCGCACAGATGGTGATGTGCATATGGAACGTGTTGCCACATGAAGCTGGATTGATCCAAGGATTGGAAAGGTTTAGAGGGATATGGGCTACGTGCAAAGTTGGATAGGCATTTTGTTCTTAGTGGATGAGCTGGGTTGAAGGCCCTGTTTCAAAGCCGTCTGACACTATGACTCTATAAATTTATTCCAATCCCTCACCAATCTATCTCCTCCCTATGATGTTCCTCATCCTTCTCTTACTCCCACAGTCCACTCTCCTCTACCATCAGATTCTTTTTTCTTCTTCAGTCCTTTAACTTTTCCACCAATCACCTCCAATTCCATTCTCCTTACCCCACCCATCCACTTACAGCCTCACCTGGCTTCACCAATCACCTTCCAGCTTGTATTCCTTCCCCCCACTCCAAAATTCTTAATTTGCCTTTTCCCCCTTCCTTTCCAGTCCTGATGAAGGGTCTTGGCCCAAGATGTTGGCTCTTTATTCCCTTCCATAGATGCTACCTGACCTCTTGAGTTCCTCCAGCATTTTCTGTGTTGCTTTGGATTTCCAGCATCTGCAGAATCTCTGGAATTTATATTCCTGCACATTTTACACAGTCCCATTGTTTTTTTTAAATAAAACTCTGCAGCACATTGCACACTATAAGGGGAATAAGACATCCTTTGTTGCCGCAATGTAGGATATGTATCCTTCATTGTCACAAGCTTTTCCGCGAATCCCTCTCTTGGGTAATGTCTACAAGTTTGCACGGTCGTGTAACAGTTCACATAAACTATAACAGCACCAGCGACCCGGGTTCAATTCTCACCGCTGCCTGTAAGGAGTTTGTGCATTCTCCCCGTGACCGTGTGAGTTTCCTGCTGGTGCTTTGGTTTCCTCCAGCTTTCCAAAGATGTATGCATTAGTAGGTTAATTGATCATATTGATGTAATTGGACAGTGTGGACTCATTAGACCATGAGGGCCTGTTACTGTGCTGTATCTGTAAAGCTAGGAAATCTCAAATTCATCTTGACTTCACAACTCTAAATATAGCCTTTGCTGGGATTTGAATCAGAATCAGGGAGCTGGTGCTCATGAACATAGACCTTAATGTATCTGAGCTGTCTGTGATGTAATATTCTATGGCTCAATGGCTGGTGTCCTCTCAATGTCACGAGGAAGTTGGTTTTCTGAACTTAAAAGACAATGGTGGTTTATCATTCATTTGCAGATGTGATTATAAAACAGAGAGGGGAGAGGGTAACGCACCAAGCTTCCATTCCTTCTTGGCTGACTATTTTGGCTGCACACTCAATATCAGATTGCAAGTCATCCCCCAGGAGCTCTGCAGAGAGAAAATAAATCCAATATTACATTAGGCCAACTTTGGAGAGTTACAAATTAGGAAGCACGTGAATGCTCCTAGTCCCAGTCTAGATACTGACAGCAGCTTACACATACAGTGGTGAAGAGGAAGGTGGGACTAGAATTTGTTTGATCTTATATATTAATTCAAGGTTAATGCTGTCATTTCGACAGCAACACAATGCATGGCAGAAAAACACAGAACATAATAGAACCAAACATAACCAACAACAATATAGCCACAGCAAAACAAGCCCTGTTCCTCACTCCCCTCCATACATATAGAAAGTCCTCGATTCCCAAGACAGTCTGTCTTCTTCAGCTTCCTGTCTCCAGTGGACCTGGATTAGGACTCGGATTCAGACAAGGACATGCAGACATTGGGTTCTTTAGGATCTGGGTATGGTTGGCAAAGCCAGTATTTATTGTCCATCCCAACCGCCCTTGAGAAGGTGATGATAAGTCATCTTCTTGAACTGCAGCATTCCTCTGGGTGAAGTGGTCTCCAATGTGCTGTGGGTGAAGAGGTCTCCAATGTGCTGTGGGTGAAGAGGTCTCCATCATGCTGTGGTGGAAGAGGTCTCCAATGTGCTGTGGGTGAAGAGGTCTCCATTATGCTGTGGGGGAAGAGGTCTCCATTGTGCTGTGGGGGAAGAGGTCTCCATTGTGCAGTGGGTGAAGAGGTCTCCATTGTGCTGTGAGGGAAGAGGTCTCCAATGTGCTGTGAGTGAAGAGTTCTCCATTGTGCTGTAGGGGAAGAGGTCTCCATTGTGCTGTGGGTGAAGAGGTCTCCATTGTGCTGTGGGGGAGGAAGTCTCCATTGTGCTGTTGGGGAAGAGGTCTCCAATGTGCTGTGGGGAAAGAGGTCTCCATTGTGCAGTGGGGGAAGAGGTCTCCAATGTGCTGTGGGGGAAGAGGTCTCCAATGTGCTGTGGGTGAAGGAGCTGCAGCATTTAGAGACAACCATAAGGAAAGAATTGCAACATATGCTAACCCTAACCATACGTCCTTGCAGACAACAGTGAAAATTGATCCCCAATTGCTGATCATTTGGCACTGTAAAGCATTATGTTAGAGTGCCACCCATTGTAAAGAGACATAAAATCCAGCCTAGTTATATGTGAGACCTATTTCTCACCGGGGGATGGATCCCATGCACAACGTGTGACAAACTCACACACATTAACTTGCATTCAGGTTCAGTTCCTTGCACCAACTCTCCCAGTAGATGGGCCCACACACACCTTGACCTTCCCTGGACATGAATCACATGCACACCAACTCTCCCTGGATCTTATCAAGGATAAAGGATCAATTTCATTCACCTTATACTTTTACATCGATTAGGAATTTGCTGTGGTATGTGTGTTAGGGTGCAACATGCAACTAAAACAATATTTAATATAAATGGAAAAAAATTTATAAAAAATAAATTTAGATATTAAAGTACAGATCTGGAATAAATATTCAAAAATATATAAATACCAGCATGTATTTACAGTGTAATCAGCATCATAACCAGTGATTAAAGTGCTTTGGGTGTTATATAGTTTTTTTTTAAATCTTCTTATGGAGCTGCCATCTTGAAATGGGGGTAATATTAGTATTAGTTTATGTGCCTGCCGCTTGGCTTTCTTTCAAAGGGTGGGGGTAGGGGGTAGGGATCTTTTTTCACGCTTTTGCTTTTTATTTTTTTGCTTTTAGTTTATGGGCCGACTTTAAATTATTAATATTGTTGAGGTGTCATGATCTCCGGTTGCTCCTGAATCAATTTTCCTTCTTCCTAAATTGTGGGTTATGTGTCTTTTTAACCTTTTATGATACACACAACTAATATTGGTATGATGGATAAATTTATTAACTTTATCTCTTGGAATACTAATGGTTTAAATCATCCAATTAAATGTAAAAAAATATTTAAAGTATTCCATAGATTGAACGCTAATATTATTTTTGCACAGGAGACCCATATTAGGAGGGAGGATAATCAACGTTTTTTTAGGTTCACTCGAATTGTACTGCTAAAATTAGGGGTGTGTCTATTTTTATAGACCCCTCAATTTCGTTTACACATCATGAAATTATTTCTGATCCACAGGGCAGATTTTTGTTGATAACTGGTTCACTTTTTAATCGAAAAGTCGTTCTAGTTAATATTTATGCTCCAAATGTTGACTGCCCTGAATTTTTTAAACGTTTATTTACTTCCCTTCCTAATTTAAATGAATATATGTTGATAATGGGTGGAGATTTTAATTGTTGTTTGAATCCTTCGATGGATAGATCTAAACCTATTCGAACTCTTCCGAATAGATCAGCTTTACTTATTAATTCTTTTATGGTCGATTCGGGAATTACTGAAATATGGCGGTTTCTCAACCCTAAAGATAAAGAATTTTCATTTTTTTCACATGTATATCATAGTTATTCTAGAATTGATTATTTCCTTATTGATCATCGTTTATTAACAGATGTTATTGATTGTAAATATGATTCTATTGCTATTTCGGATCATGCACCTTTGAAGTTATCTATCAAGATTTCGGACTCTTCCATTAATACTAGATCTTGGAGACTCAACGCTACTTTGCTTCAAGATCCAGAATTTATTACCTTCATAAAACAACAAATTGACTTATTTTTTTCAACAAACTATACTGAAGAGATTGACAGAGGAATACTTTGGGACTCTTTCAAGGCTTTTATCCGTGGACAAATTATCTCATATTCCATTGGTAAAAGAAAACAAAGATATTTAGATATAGCTTTATTGGTGGATAAAATTAAAGAAATTGATAAGATTTATTCCGTTACTCCTACGAAAGAACTTTATAAGAAGAGAGTTGAGCTTCAAATGGAACATAGCTTATTATTATCTTCTTCAATTGAGAATCAATTAATTAAGACCAGGGCTCAACTTTATATTCATAGTGATCGAACTGGTAAATTGTTAGCTAATTAATTAAAAGCTATTTCGACTAAGCGACAAATTATTAAAATTCGTAAACAAGACGGTAATTTAACTACTGATCATAAAGAAATCAATAACACTTTTCAAGATTTTTATAAATCTTTATATCAATCAGAATTTGCTGGTGACCTGTCCATGATGGATAATTTTTTTAACAATTTGAATATTCCTAAACTGATAGATGAAGATCGTAGCTTGCTTGATGCTCCTATCTCTATGGTCGAAATAGGAGAGGCTATCTCATCAATGAATTCAGGGAAAGCTCCTGGTCCTGATGGTTTTATTGTAGAATTTTTTAAAACTTTTTCTTTGTTGCTTTCTCCTTGGCTATGTGAAATCTTTAATGATGCGTTTGTTAAGAAGAGATTACCTCAATCTTTTTATGAAGCTACTATTTCTCTAATTCTTAAAAAAGATAAAGATCCTACTTTATGTGCATCTTATCGCCCTATATCATTATTAAATGTAGACTCTAAGACTCTTACAAAAATTTTAGCCATTAGATTAGAAAAGGTACTATCACAGATTATTTCAGAAGATCAAACTTGTTTTATTAGGAATCGGTACTCCTTTTTTAATATTAGAAAATTGATTAACATAATTTATACTTCATCACCTACAACCCCAGAATGTGTTATCTCATTAGATGCTGAAAAAGCTTTTGATAGAGTTGAATGGACATACTTATTTAATGCATTGAGAAACTTTAACTTTAGTCCTAATTTTATATCATGGATTAAATTAATATATTATAAACCTGTTGCTTCTGTTCTTACAAATAATTATAGATCCTCTTTTTTTCAATTATCTCGTGGTACGAGACAAGGTTGTCCTTTAAGTCCTTTATTATTTAATATTGTATTAGAACCTTTAGACATTGCTATTCGTGAATCACCTAATATTTTTGGTATCACCCGTAATGAGAAGTTATACAAATTATCACTTTATGCTGATGACTTGCTGTTATATATTTCTGATCCTAATAGGTCTATTCCCGCTATTTTATCCTTGTTGGCTCAATTTGGTAGCTTTTCTGGTTATAAATTAAACTTAGATAAGAGTGAATTATTCCCCTTAAACGCGCAAACCTTATTGAATGACAGGATACCATTTAAAGTTGTTACTGATAACTTTATCTATTTAGGTATAAAAATCACCAAGAAATATAAAGATTTATTTGGACTGAATTTTTTACCTATGCTTCATCAAATTCAACAACTTACTACAAGATGGTCTCCCTTATTTTTATCATTAGTTGGTCGGATTAATGCTATTAAAATGATGATTCTACCGAAATTTTTATATTTATTTAAAACCTTACCAATTTTTATTCCTAAATCTTTTTTTGACAACATTGATTCAAAAATTTCCTCATTTGTGTGGCAAAATAAAAACCCTAGGTTAAGCAAAAGGCAATTACAAAAATCTAAAAAAGATGGTGGTCTAGCTTTACCTAACTTTAGATTTTATTATTGGGCAAATAATATTCGTAACCTAACATATTGGAAACTAGATTTGGACTCACCATTGTGTTCACAGTGGGTAAATTTGGAATGTAGTGAGGTAAAGGGATATTCTATATTCTCCGTTCTTGGATCTTTTCTTCCTGCTGATTTAGTTAAATTCAATAAACAGATATCTAATCCTGTTATCAAACATACACTACGAATTTGGTTTCAATTTCGTAAATTTTTTAATCTGAAAAACTTTGTTCTTGATAGTCCTATTTTATTTAATTTTTTTTTCAAACCTTCATTGACAGATCAAGCTTTTAGCATATGGAAAAGGAAAGGTATAAAATGTTTTCGTGAACTTTTTTTTGAAGGTACTTTGATGTCTTTTGATCAACTTTCTAACAAATTTAAATTACCTAAATCTAATTTTTTTAGATACTTACAAATTAGAAATTTCTTACACAAAGTTCTTCCATCTTTTCCCAGTTCAACTCCATTGGATTTTTCAGATTTGATTTTCACCTTTAATCCTTGTCAGAAGGGATTAGTAGCTTTTATTTATAACATGATTATGAAGATACAACCAGAAATATCAGATAGAATTAAACAAGAATGGGAAAAAGAACTTCGATACAATATATCAACAGATAAATGGGAAAAAATTTTGCAAATGGTTAATTCCTCTTCTATATGTGCTAAACATGCTTTAATACAATTTAAAATTGTACATAGAGCTTATATGTCTAAAGATAAGCTTGCTCGATTCTATTCTCATATCAATCCTCAATGTGACAGATGTCACTTAGAAGTGGCTTCATTGACCCACATGTTTTGGTCATATCCCACTTTACATAACTATTGGAAGGACATTTTTGATGTCATTTCCTCAGTATGGAATATCGATTTACAACCTCATTTTATTACTGCAATTTTCGGTATGCCAAATGAAGATGGTAATCAGTTTTCCCCTTCAATCAGACGAATGATTGCTTTTGTAACATTAATTGCCAGAAGGTCTATATTACAAAACTGGAAAGAAGTAAATCCTCCTACCACATCTCAGTGGTTTTCTCAAACTATTTCTTATCTGAGTTTGGAAAAAATTAGAAGCACTATTTTTGACTCATCAATTAAATTTGAAGAAACCTGGGGACCGTTCATTCGACATTTTCATGTGAATTAATTTGGCCTTTTTCAGATCCTTTCTCTGCTTATTCTTGTTCAGGTATGGAGTTCCGGAGTTTTTTCTTGACACTATCACATACTTATAAACTGTTATTATTGCCCATGTTAGTTTAGTTTAGTATTTTTTTCAATATATATTTTCTTTTATATATTTTCAATTTTTTTTTCTTTTGATGATTATTTTTGTTTTTTCTTCATATATATTTATATAGACTTAATTGATTAATGTACCTTTTGTTGGTTGATGTTTAATAGGATATTATTATCCTATTACTAATGTAATTTCAAGTCTATTGAATTTATAATCTATTCATTATTATGCTATGTTTTTTCTTATATATATATGAAATTTAATAAAAAGATTGAAAAAGAAAGAAAGAAAGTGTTTACAGTCCAGTGCAGTGACTGAGATAACAAAGAGGGGAGTGTGGAGCAGTTAACTAGAATGGTTGATCAGATGAACTGCGTAGGGAAGGAAACTTTTAAGATGGTGTGAAGTTTTTGTTTATGTTAATGTTTCTCAGTTGGGTACAGTTCTACACACTGACTCTCACTGGGAGAGAGATCTTACAGGTTTGCTGGGGTATAGGTCCCACAGCTGTGGAGTGTTCATTTGGCTGTATTACAAACTATTTCCCCAGAGCTCTGCCTATTCACTTCCTCTATTCATTGCACTTTGTAAATTTAATAGAATCAAATAATGTAAATAACACTAATAAGCCCAACCATATAATGCAGGAATTCCCATGATCTGCCTAAGCTCTTACTGCCTCAGTAAAGTAGCCAGCATAATCAAATACCCTACCCACTCTGGGCATTCTCTCTTCTCCCCTCTCCAATCAGGCAAAAGATACAAAAGCCTGAAAGAACATACCACCAGGCTGAAGGATACCTTCAGACCCACTGTTATCAGACTCTTGTAGGATAAGATGGAGTCTTGGCCTCACAATCTACAATGGTGACCTTGCAGTTTATTGCCTGCCTGCACTGTACTTTCTCCGTCGCTTTTGCACTTTATTGTGCATTGTGATTGTTTAACTTATTCTACCTATAATTGTTTGATCTGTATAAACAGTTTCCAAGTTTTTCATTGTACGGTATCTTGGCACATGTGACAAAAATAATCTATACTATTGGAGATAGTAGAAGCAGATGCATTAGGTGCATTTAAGAAATTCAGATAAGTATATGGATGATGTTCTGTCTTCTGTATTCTACTGTATAGTCAACACCAATACCAGTTGTAGATTGCAGACGTGGTCCTTAAGATCACAATGAAATAACATATATGACCGACAGTATATCTGATATGACAGGATAATGATTAAGAATGGATTTTCATGTCAGGATTTAGGGCTGCAGAGAGTGGTAGAAGTTGTGGTTTTGCAAGGTTTTGTCAGAATAGTCCAGGTGAGGAACCATAGGGCATCATATGGACTGCAGCCATTGTACAACAGTCTGGTGGGAATGAATGGTCGCTGGGTTGCCAAACAGTGGATTGCTTTGTCACAGATGGTGTTCAGCTGTCTACTGTTGGTGTAGTTGTTATGCAGGCAAATGGGGATTGCTCCATTATACTGCTGGCCTTTGCTTTGTAGGCGATGGAAAGGAATCAGGGATCAGGGTCAGATGATTGGATGAAAGGAAAGATGAATTACCCATGCATAATCATTCCCATACTTCTATATTATTTTAACCTGTAAATAGAAATGAGCTCAGCATTGTATTCACTATGACTGAAGTAAACGACACTTCATTCACCACTACTCTGAACAACACTATGTAGAACATATATCAGCAGAGCACAGGAACAGGCCTCTTGGCCCACAACATTGAACTACTGACATCACCATTGAGCATATCTGCAAGAAGCACTCCCACAAGAAAACAACATCCATCATAAAGGACCCCCACCATGTTCTCTTCCCAATACTACCATCCGACAGGAGATACTGGAACCTCAGATCTCAGGAATAGTTATTACCCAACAAAATGCGTAATTGGAGAAAGGGGAAATACAAGGCTATCAGGCAGGAAGTTGGAAGCATAAGTTGGAAACAGATGTTCTTAGTGAAACATATGGAAGAAATGTGGCATATTTGCATGGAGTTTTGCATACGTACGTTCCAATAAGATAGGGGAGGGAGGTAGGGTACAGGAACCATGGTGTGCAAAGGCTGTTGTAAATCTAGTCAAGAAGGAAAGAAGAGCTTACAAAAGGTTCAAAGAACCAGGTAATGATAGAGGTCCAGAAGTTTATAAGGCTAGTAGGAAGTAGTTTAAGAATAAAATTAGGACAGCCAGAAGAGGCCATGAGAAGGCCTTGGCAGACAGTATTAAGGAAGACCCCAAGGTATGTATGTGAAGAGCAAGAGGATAAGACATGAGAGACTAGGACCTATCAAGTGTGACAGTGGAAAAGTGTGTATGGAACCAGAGGAGATAGCAGAGGTACTTAATGAATACTCTGCTTCAGTATTCACTACGGAAAAGGATCTTGGTGATTATAGGGTTGACTTATAGTGGGCTGAAAATCTTAAGCATGTAGATATTAAGGAAGAGGATGAGCCGGAGCTTTCAGAAAGCATCAAGTTGGATCAGTCACAGGGACTGGACAAGATGTACCCCAGGCTACTGTGGGAGGTGAGGGAGGAAATTGGTAAACCTCTGGCGATGATCTTTGCTTCATCAGTGGGGTTGGGAGAGGTTCCAGAGGATTGGAGGGTTGCGGATGTTGTTCCCTTATTCAAGAAAGGGGGTAGAGATAGCCCAGGAAATTATAGACCAGTGAGTCTTACTTCAGTGGTTGGTGAGTTGATGCAGAAGATCCTGAGAGGCAGGATTTATGAACATTTGGAAGGCATAATATGATTAGGAATAGTCAGCATGGCTTTGTCAAGGGCAGGTCGTGCCTTACGAGTCTGATTGGATTTTTTGAGGATGTGACTAAGCATGTTGATGAAGGTGGAACCATAGATGTAGTGTATATGGATTTCAGCAAGGCATTTGATAAGGTACCCCATGCAAGTTTTTTTGAGAAAGTAAGGAGGCATGGGATCCAAGGGGATATTGCTTTGTGGATCCAGAATTGGCTTGCCCACAGAAGGTTGTAGACGGGTCATATTCTGCATGGAGGTCGGTGACCAGTGGTGTTCCTCAGGGATCTGTTCTGGGGCCCCTTCTCTTTGTGATTTTTATAAATGACCTGGATGAAAAAGTGGAGGGATGGGTTAATAAATTTGCTAATAACACAAAGGTTGGGGGTGTTGTGGATAGTGTGGAGGGCTGTCAGTGGTTACCGCGGGGCATCAACAGGATGCAAAGCTGGGCTGAGAATGGCAGATGGAGTTCAACCAAGGTAAGTGTGAGGTGGTTCATTTTGGTAGGTCAAATATGATGGCAGAATATAGTATTAATGGAAAGACTCTTGGCAGTGGGGAGGATCAGTGGGATCTTAGGGTTTGAGTCCATAGGACACTCAAAGCTGCTGTGCAGGTTGACTCTGTGGTTAAGAAGGCATACGGTGCATTGGGCTTCATCAATCATGCGATTGAATTTAGGAGCCAAGAGGTAATGTTACAGCTATATAGGACCCTGGTCGGAATCCCCATTGAAGTACTGTGCTCAGTTCTGGTTGCCTCACTAAAGGAAGGATGTGGAAGCCATAGAAAGGGTGAGGAGGAGATTTACAAGGATGTTGCCTGGATTGGGGAGCATGCCTTATGAAAAGAGTTTGGGTGAACTCGGCCTTTTCTCCTTGGAGCGACGGAGGATGAGAGGTGACCTGATAGAGGTGTACAAGATGATGAGAGGCATTGATCGTGTGGATAGTCAGAGGCTTTTCCCAGGGCTGAAATGGCTAGCACAAGAGGGCACAGTTTTAATGTGCTTGGAATTAGGGACAGAGGAGATGTCAGGGGTAGGTTTCTTTACTCAGAGAGTGTCAAGTGTGTGGAATCGGCTGCTGTCGATGGTGGTGGAGGTGGAAATAAAAGGGTTTTTAAAGAAATTCCTGGATAGTTACATGGAGCTTAGCAAAATAGAGGTTTATGGGTGACCCTAGGTAATTTCTAAGGTAAGGACATGTTCGGCACGGATTTGTGGGCCGAAGACCCTGTATTGTGCTGTCGATTTTCAGTGTTTCTATGTTTCTATGATCACTAGGCTTTGAAACCAACGTGGCTGGCTTCACTCACCATAACCCCAAGTGATTCCACAACCAACAGACTCACTTTTAAGTACTTTTTGTTTCTTATCCCTAGCAGTGTTAATTTCTATTTGCATAGTTTGTCTTCTTTTGCACATTCATTGTTCATCAGTCTTCTTTTTTTATGCATCGTCTCTCATAAGATTCTATTGTATTTCTGTTTTTCTCCTCTGTCTTGTCCTTCTGAATATTGTGGACATGTTATGCTGGCACTAGGATGTGTGGTGACACTTGCAAACTGCCCACTGCACGTCCTTGTGTGTGTTGGTTGTTAGTGCAAATGACATGTTACACTTGATGTACATGCGATAAATAAATTAATCTGAATCTAAATTTGTCCTGCAAAGGGGTGTTGGAAGATGAATCTCAGGGTTGCATATGGTAGCCTATTTGTTTTTTGATAATAAATTTACTTTGAACTTTGATTCACCTACCGCTGCACCTTATTCCACAGCCGTTTACAGCATCGGGGGTTTGGCCATTATTGCACCAATATCTGCTACTGATCTGGAAAATCCCATAGTCAGTGGCCCATATGCTTCCATCCTTTGTCTCTCGACCCACTTCCATTGTGTTGAAACCACTTGCATGTTTAGCCAGGCACACCCCTGGAATGAAGAGTAACACTCTGGTATGGAACATACAACAACAGGACAAAGAAACCAATTTTAACAGGATTATACTTAGAACTAATACTTGAGAAATGATTAATGCTTTTGAGCATAAGGTCTTGCACTTCAAAGGAGAAAAATTATTGAAACAGTACTGACTTGGGGTCTAAGTCCATCGTTCCCTGAGAGTGTCTGCAGAAGTTGATGTGGTAGGTAAATTCACTGACCTCAGATTCCACAACCTATGGACTCACTTTCAAGGATTCTACAGCTCATGTTCTAGGTAGTGTAGTGTTCTTTATATTCAAATGTATCATGGGTTTCTAAAAAAGAACCATATTCTGGAAGAATAGAACTTTTATTTAACAACAACCACCACGTTTTTATGATAACGTGTTTTCTAGATCTTTCTATTATTCCTTCGCATGCTCAGAACTCTCTCCAATCACGTTCTTACACATCATATCACCACAGGTAGTATGTATTAATTTACTATATGTGAGTTGTTGTGTATTTGCACAGTTTGACTTCTTCTCCACAATGGTAGCTTGTCAGTCTTTGTTCATGTATGTAGCATTTTCAATGATTCTAAGCCATTTCTTTGTTCTACTCTGACTACCTGAAAGAAAATTAACCTCATGGTAGAACATGGTGACATATATGTACTTTGATGATAAATTTGCTGTAAACTTTGAACTTTGGAGACAGGTCAATGATCAACTTTATTTTAACAAGGAAGCAGCGAGTTGCTGGTCTCCTGCTCTCGTTATTGCAGGAGTGACCTCTCCCTCCCTTGCCTGTCTGAAATTCCAAAGTGTTGGGTTATGGACAGCAGTTTTTGATGGACTCTGGATCAGGTTCTCTTTGGAGGGATTTTTGCAATTTTTTTACATGGTATGGGGGTAGGAGTTGTCGATGGGGGAAGGGAGGAGGGAGGATTTGGGGTTCTTGATGTTCATTGTTTGGGGTTTCTTGTTTCATGGATGTCTCTACGAAGAGTAACAATTTCAGGTTGTATACTGATATTAAGTTGAACCATTTGAACGATTTGAAATGGAACCATTTGATAAGGAATGGCAAGGTAGTATGTGGTGACATATACGTACTTCGATAATTACTTTGACATTGGCAACTTATAGACTGCAGATATTAGAGTCAGCGTGTAACAGTACTAGGAAGCCATTGTTTGAATTAAATCATTCTATGACTATAATGTGATAGGCAGTGGGTAGTGCTGCTGCCCCACAGAGACCCGGGTTTGATCCTAACCCCGGGTACTGTCTCTGTGGAGTTTGCCTGTACTCCCTGTGATCGTATGCATTTTCTTGACTACTTTGATTTCTTCCCACATCCTATAATTCTTGTAAGGTTAACCGGCCACTGTAAATTACTCCTGGTGAAATGAGATTGAAGTGTGATGAAAGAAATAAAAGCTGAAATAAATCATTCTCTCTACTATTATTCTGACATTTTACATTATTAAAATAAAGTAGTGATCCTAACTGACCTAAGACAGGAAATGTTTTCTAGGATTAAATGTCAGAAATTGTGAAAAACTGAGTTTAAATGTATATGGCTAAGGTGTATGTAAACTTCCGACTTCAACTGTAGATGATGCATTTCACTGTATGTTTCGATGTACATGGGACAAATAAAGCCATTCTGTGTTTTTTAATCTCTCTTTTAAATGTGCAGCTGATGTCTCACATGGACTCAATGGGCCAACGGGCCTATTTCTGTGTTGTATATCCTCATGATTCTACCACTTAGAGAGCAGTGATTAATGCTGAGGATTTAGTTTAATATTCCTTGTCCCCTTCCAGTGGTCTGCGACCTAACTTTTTGTGAAGAAGATTGAAAAGATTTGGTATGTCTCCAAAATCACTTACTAGTTTCTACGGATGTACCATGGAGAATATTCTAACTGGCTTCATCACCGTCCAGTATGAGGGGGTTGGGGGGTTGCTACTGCACAGAATAGAAGTAAGCTGCAGAGAGTTGTAAACTTAGTATATGTAGTATATGTAACCTTCAAGGAGTGTAGCTTCAAAAAGGACTCCCATTACCCAGGTCATGCCCTCTTCTCAATGCTTCCATAGGAAGGAGGGAGAGAACCCTGAAAGCACACACCAAATAATTCAGGAACAGCTTCTTCCCCCCAAGCCATCCAGTTTCTGAAGGGACATTCAACCCCTGAACCGCTCAGCTTTTTTAATTTCTATTTTTAAGTATTGCTTATATTCAACAGTTAAATTAAATATATCTATATGTCCTGTAATTCATTTTTTCTCTATTATCATGTATTGCATTGTACTGCAGCTGAAAAGTCAACAAATCTCACAACGTATGCCGGTGATATTAAACCTGATTCTGATTGATTATTCAAACTGGTTCAGACAGCCAGCGTTTTTCACATTTTATATCATATAAAACAATAAAGATTTAAAGATTAGCTCTATTTGTCAATGTAAGTTGGAACTTAGAGTGAAATGGATTGTTCTGCATCAGTGATCAACAAGTGTCACCTCACTTCTGGCATCAATATCACATGCCCATAACTTGCTAACACTAATCTGTATGTCTTGAACTGTGGGAGGAAACTGAATCCGATGGATGGTCACAGGGGTAACGTACAGACTCCAGTCTTACAGCCACTGCTATAATAGCATCACAGAGACCACTGCATTACTGTGTCGCCCCACAAAGTTGCAACTTGGGAGTAGTGTGCCCTAAGCAGCATGCAATAAACAGACCTAAACTCTTCCATAGCCAGTGGGACAGACCAGCTCTGCAGTACTGCCTTTGCTGGGTGTGAAGGTTGTTGGGCAGTTAAGCAGGTAACAAGAAGAGGAGGGAAATCCCTGCCTTCATAGATGTCAAATAAGTATTAAGGAGGATTTTGTAGGGGGATGTGGTGAATGGGCTACATCCTGAGATCCCAAACATCAATCAAGATGGCCCAACCTGCACTCGAACTACTGCCCAGATTCTTGAATGATGACCCCTAAATCCTAACTCTCTCTAAATCCTAAAGTCTCCTCTCTGATCACAAAACCATCACTATGAACCTAAAAAACAACTATATCTGAGAAACAACATTGATGGACATCTTGACCTGCAAATGATGTATTTCATTGTATGTTTCAATATCATATTATAAATAATTCTGAATCTGATTTCAGCCAATTCATAGATAGTCAATTAGTCTATCCAATCAGCACCTTCCAACCCTCTGACCTCTGCCAACAAGAAAGACAGGGTGTTAGGAGCATGGACCTCCACATGCAGCCCACTCCTAGTGCAAATATCTAATCAGCCAATCATATGGCAGGTGAGAACAGTGAGAAAAAAGAAATAAAATTATCGACTGATTGACAGTTCTGTGGGCAAAAATGCCTTGTTAATGAGGGATGTCAGAGGAGAATGGCCAGACTAGTTCAAGCTGAAAGGAAGGTGACAGTAACTCAAATAGCCATGTGTTACAACAGTGGTGTGTAGAAGAGCCTCTCTGAAGGCACAGCACATTGGACCTCAAACTAGATGGGCTAGAGAAGCAGATGACTATGAACATACACTCAGTGGCCACTTCATTAGGTATAAGATGTACCTAATAAAATGGTTACTGAGTATATATCATTGGGCTCTCATGGACGCTGGGCCTGGATCCTTCCCTCCCTGATAATACTGTGGGAGCGTCATCACCAGGACAGTAGTGTTCAAGAAGACAGCTCCCTGGGTGATATGAGGGAAGCAAAATAAAAGCTGACTTGATAGGAATGCTCAGATGCCAAAGGTAAACGACTTTTAAACAATCACTAGAAACTACAACTGCATTTGATAATTGTAATAAATAAAAGAGGAGCTGGTACTCACAATCCGCAATGGAATATTGAGTGAACTGATTTAGCTTGGAGGTTTTTATAATATCAACAAATTCACATCGTCCAAGGATTTTGGCGTTGGAAACTGCTACCAGGACACTGAGAACAATGAAAATCTTCATCTTGCTGCTTGGGTATGGGCATTAGGCAGGAATGGTTGGTCTTTTATAAAGCTTCAAACATGTTGTTATCAGTATGACTAAAACCAAACAAGTCTAAACCAGGAAAAGTAAAATTGAAGTGAGCAAACAATTTTTGTCAGATGAATTATAGGGTTCTCAGGGTTAACAAAGAGTGCAATGCAAGGGAAGAAAAAGGGACTTTCAGATATGGCCCACACCTTTTCCCTCATAAGATAAGATTGAAAATTTAACTCACAACTATTTTCTCATGATCTTGAAGCTTATTATTTACCTGTACTGCACTTCCTCCATTAACTGTAACACTATAGCACAGTGGTTAGTACAACACTTTCAGTGCTAGCATTCAGGGATTAGGGTTCATTTCCCAATTACTGTCTGTAAGGAGTTTGAACGTTCACCTCCTGACTGTGAGCTTCCTCCTGGTGTTCCAGTTTTCTCCCACATTCCAAAGACGTACAGCTTAGAAAATGATAGTGAATTGATATGCTGTGTTTGTGTCAGAAGCACAATCACACTTGTGGGCTGCCCCCAGCACGTCCTCAGGCTGTGATGGTCGTCAACACAAACTACGTATTTCACTCTATGTTTCGATATGTCGATGTACATATGACAAATAAAGTAGCTGATCATTAATAATTATATTCTGCATTCTATAGTTTTTAATCGTACTACCTCAGTGCACTGATGAGATGAAATGATCTGTATGGATGGCATGCAAAGCAAAGTTTCCACTGTACTTCAGGACCTCATCTGCTTAATGTCAGTGGAGGAAAGTTTAGGGAAGATGTTAGAGGCATGTTTATTATACAAAGGGTGGTGGGCACCAAGAACACATTGCCATGGGTGGTGGTCAAGGCTGATATAATCATCGTCATTATGTGCAGTGCTGTATGACATGGGTGATCATGGTCTTTGGCCAAGATTGCTGTTGAAAAAAGTTTTTCTATAGAAGTGGTTAAAATGTTGGCACAACTTTGTGGGCTGAAGGGCCTCCACTGTGCTGTACCCCATGATCCATGTTCTTACTGTTCCTCTGCACTGCACTTTCTCTGTGAATGTAACACTGTTCTGCATTCTGTTGTTTTCCCTTTGTACTACCTCTACACACAATTGTAATGAAATGATTTGCATGGATGGTATGCAAGACAAAGTTTTTACTGTACCTCAGCACATGTGAGAGTAATAAACTAGCTTGACCAATTTGGTATTCCTTGAATGCTCAATATCTCTGTTATATTTGCCAAAGTACCCATGTCAACAACATGCTATCTTATAATATTTACGTTGAGGACCATGCCAACCAACATTTGAAACCAACTAGTCTATTGAGCAGGTACTTCCTCCAGTTCTCCATTCTAAATGGACACCCCTCTATTCTGAGGATCTGCCTGCTGGTCCTACACTTCCCCACTTCCACTTCACATTCACTCTATCTAGGTCTTTCAAAATTCGATAGGTTTCAAAGAGATCCCCCTCATTCTTCTAAATTCCAGCAAGTAAAGTCCTAGAGGTATCAAACACTCTTCATACAATAAGCCTTTCATTCCTGGAGTCTTTGCTGTGAACCTCCTCTGAGCTCACTCCATGTCAGCTCACCTTTCTTAGATAAGGGGCCCAAAACTGCTCACAATACACCATGTGAGGTGTCACCAGTGTTTTATAAAACCTCAGGATTACACCTTTGCTTTTATATTCTAGTCCTCTGGAAATTAATGCTGACATTACATTTCCCTTCCTCACCATTGTCTCAACCTGCAAATGTACCTTTAGGGAATCCTGCACAAGGACTCCCAAGTCCTCTTGTACTTAGGATTCTTTAATTTTCTCCCTGTTTAGAAACTAATCTATGCTTTTATTCCTCCTACCAATGTATACTACCAAAAAACTTCCTGACTATTTGCCACCTTTTTGCCCATTCTCCAAATCTAAATCCTTCTGCAGCCTTCCTACTTCCTCAACACTTGGCCACAAAGCCATCAATTCCATCAACCAAACCACTGGCATACAACGTAAGATGAAGCAGTCCCAACACCTACCCATGTGGAACATCACTAGTTACCAGCAGCCGAACAGGAAAAGGCTCACTTTATTCCCACATTCTACCTCCTGCCAATCAGCCAATGCTCTATCCATGCCAGTATCTATCCTGTAATAGAGATGGATGATTTCTTGATTGGTAAGTGCAGAGCTTCAGAAGTTACAGGAAGAAGGCAGGAAAATGAGGTTGAGACACATAATAAATCAGCCTTGATGAATCTGCTCCTTTGTTTTATGGTCTTGTGGTATAATACATAGCCTTGAGGCCTGGCCTGGGCTTAATAGGCTGATTTTCTTGCTATTTTGTAAAAAAAGAATTTGGAACCCCAATACAAAAATTGCATCTTTCTTGGCCTACGAATAACATGGAGATGAATTTCCATTTTTAGTTGCACTTCAGAAACTATTGGCGAGAAATTTTCTTGAACCACTTACACTCTGTGAGCACAAGGTGTTCCCTCAAATATTGTACAGGGAATTCAAAGAGTTATATCCACCAATGGTAGAAAACTTCAAATATCTGGCCTATGCAAATATGCTTACTTGGTTTGTCCAAGAGTGATATGGTCTGTTTGTAGAAGGCGTTATTTCATCCACACAAATTCAAAGACTTGCAAACTGAAGGAATTACATTGAAAATAATTTTTTTTTAAATGTGGGTGCTGCAATTCTGAAACAAACAAAAATGAACATCATAAACACAGGCGATTCTGCAGATGCTGGAAATCCAGAGCAATGCACACAAAACGCTGGTGGAACTCAGAAGATCAGGCAGCATCAAAGGAGAAGATGTCTCTGGCTGAAACCCTTCAGCAGGACTGGAAAGGAAGGGGGAAGAATCCAGATTAAGGTGGGGAGAGGGACAGGGGTACAAGCTGGCAGGTGATTGATGGAAGTAGGTGAGGGAGAAAGCAGGTGCGGGAGAGGGAATGAAGTGAGAAGCCTGGAGGTGATAGGTGAAAGTGTTAAAGGGCTGAAGAAGAAGAAATATAATTGGAGAGGAGAGTGGACCATTGAAGAAAAGGAAAGAAGAGGGGAACCAGAAAGAGGCGATGGGCAGGTGAGGGTAAGAGGGGGACCAGAATGGGGAATGGAAAAAGAGAACCAACATGGGGGTAGAACTTGCACAAGTTTCTAAGGAATAGAGAAGGTGGATGTGGAATGGATATTCCCTCTGGTGGGGTTATCCAGAACTAAAGGGCACATCCTCAAAATTGAAGGGTGACCTTTTAGAACAGAAGTAAGGAAGATTTTTTTTTCAGCCTAAGTGTGGTGAATGTGTAGATTGTTCTGCTACAGACTGTGGTAGAGGCAAAGTCGAGGGTATATTTAAAGCAGATGGATACAGTATGCGGTGTATTTGGTGGCTCTGGGCCTGTACTCACTGTAGTTTAGAAGAATTGGGGAGGATTGCATTGACACCAACAAAGTATTGAAAGGCCTAGATATAATAACTGTGGAGAGGATGTTTCCTATAATGGGGGAGTCATGGACCAGAGGGCACAGGCTTGGACTAGAAGGATGTCCCTTTAGAACAGAATTGAGGTTTAACTTCTTTAGCTAGAGGGTAGTGAATCTGTGGAATTCATTGCCACAGGTGGCTGTAGACAACTATGTGTATTTAGAGCAGAGATTGATGGGTTCTTGATTAGTACGGGCATTAAAGATTATGGAGAGAAGTCAGGAGAATGAGGCTGAGGGGGATAATAATCAGCCATGATAGAGTGGCAGGGCCAACTCGATGGGCCAAATGGCCTAATTCTGCTCCTACGTCTAATGGGTCTATGGATTTATTTGTGCCTGTAACAAGCTCTGGACAAGCTCAGTTACAACTTGGGTGACCTTTTGTCCTTGAGTTCCTGTTTGTTTTCTCAGGTCATTGAAAGCTTGCTCTGCTATGATACAGTGTTTTATAAAGCCTCAGTATTACATCCTTGCTTTTATATTCTAGTCCTCTGGAAATGAATGCCAACATTGCATTTTCCTTCCTCACCAACGACTCAACCTGCAAATGAACCTTTAGGAAATCCTGCACAAGGACTCGCAAGTCCGCTTGTACCTAGGAAGCTTTAATCTTCACCCTGTTTAGAAAATAATCTATGCTTCTATTCCTTCTACCAACATATACAACCATACACTTCCTGACCATTTGCCACTTTTTTGCCCATTCTCCTAATCTAAGTCCTTCTGCAGCCTTCCTATTTCCTCAACACTTGGCCACAAAGCCATCAATTCCATCAACCAAACCATTGGCATACAACATAAAATGAAGCAGTCCCAACACCTACCCATGTGGAACATCACTAGTTACCTGCAGCCGATCAGGAAAAGGCTCACTTTATTCCCACATTTTGCCTCCTGCCAATCAGCCAATGCTCTATCCATGCTAATATCGATCCTGTAATACCAGGGCCTCATAGTTTGTTAAGCAAACTCATGTACACACCTTGTTAAAGGTATTCAAAGAACGCAACTCTAGAGAATATGACCAATGGGTGATATACTGAACAATTGCACATACATACAGTGACCACTAGGAAACATACTAAACAGTTACATGTACAGTACGGTGCAGAAGCTCAGGTGCATAGCTCAGATGCCCAAGTCTTTTGTACATTACTGTAGTAATTTTATGTCTTGCACTCTACTGCTGCCATAAAAAAAACAAATTTCGTGACATGTGTGAGTAATGATAAACCTTATTCTGATATGGGTCTCTATTGTGGACTGAGAGTGGGGAGGAGACAAGGTAAGGGGAATCATGGTTGGGAAAAGGGGAAGAGAGGGAGCAGGAAGCACCAGAGAGATATCCTGTAATAATCAATAAGCCAATTGTTTGGAATCAAATGACCTTGTCTGGTGTCTCAGGTCTGGGACCACCCACCCCCCCCCCCAATCCTAGCACTCCTTCTCTGCCACCCGATCCACACCCCTCCTGTAGCACTCAACCCTCACCATTCCCAACATCCGTTGCTCCCTATGTGCCTAAGACTTTTGTACTGTACTGTATATAAGTAGCTGTATAAAATACAAGCAGGTAATTGTTAAGCTGCAAAGAAAGTAACATTTATACAGTCTAATCCAATAATGTCATGGTTCCATACATCTCTATGCCATATCCTGTGCTCCAAAGGATAAAGTCCTTGCCTTTCAGTCCTCTACCTATAGCTCAAGCCTTTGAGTCTGGGCAAGGTTCTTATATCCATGTAGGCAGGTTTTCTTGAAATGTTGGGGAGGGTTTAAACTAATTTGGCAGAGCAATGGGAACTGGAGTGATAGGACTGAAGATGGAGCACTTGGTATACTTGGTATACAGGCAGATGCAGTGTGTAGTGAGACTAGGGAAGGGCATTTGATAGGGTAAAATTGCAGTCAGTGGAATGAGTTGCAGTGTAAGAAGTGGACAAAATCGAAAAGGGTAACTGTTACAGGACTGAAGGTATTATATTTGAAAGTACTCAGTATAGAAAATAAGGTAGATGATCTGGTCAACACACACAAAATGCTTTTTATCTGTGTTGTTTGTATTTCCAGCATCTGCAGATTTTCTTTTGTAGATGATGTTGTAGTGCAATTAGAGATTGGCCTGCATGGCATTGTGGGCATCACTGAGTCATGGCTGAAAGAAGCTCATAGTTGGGAGCTTAACATGCAAGGATACACATTGTTTTGAAAGGACAAACAGGGAGGCAGAGGGAGTGGTGCATCTCTATTGGTAAAAGATGAAATCAAATCCTTAGAAAGAGGTGACGTAGATCAGAAGATATAGAATCCTTGTGGATAGAGTTAAGAAACTGCAAAGGTTAAAAATGACTGATGGGAGTTTTATACAAGCCTCTGAACATAGCCAGAATGTGCTCTACGAATTACAGTGGGAGGGAGCTAGAAATACATGTCAAATGGGGAACATTATGATAGCAACATAGGGCACGGAGCGACCACTCCCCGCTGAACATCGATGGCTCCTTGGTAGAGATCGTAAAGAGCACCAAATTTCTTGGTGTTCACCTGGCAGAGAATCCCACATGGTCCCTCAACACCAGCTACATAGCAAAGAAAGCCCAGCAGCATCTCTACTTTTCGCGAAGGCTGAGGAAAGTCCATCTCCCACCCCCCATCCTCATCACATTCTACAGGGGTTGTATTGAGAGTATCCTGAGCAACTGCATCACTGCCTGGTTCGGAAATTGCACGATCTCGGATCGCAAGACCCTGCAGCGGATAGTGAGGTCAGCTGAGAAGATAATCGGGGTCTCTCTTCCTGCCATCATGGACATTTGCACTATGTGCTGCATCCGCAAAGGAAGCAGCATTATGAAGGACCCCATGCACCCCTCATACAAACTCTTCTCCCTCCTGTCGTCTGGGAAAAGGCTCCGAAGCATTAGGTCTCTTACGACCAGACTATGTAACAGTTTCTTCCCCCAAGCCATCAGACTCCTCAATACCCAGAGCCTGGACTGACACCTTGCCCTATTGTCCTATTATTGTAATGCCTGCACTGTTTTTGTGCACTTTATGTAGTCCTGTGTCGGTCTGTAGTCTAGTGTAGCTTTCTCTGTGTAGTTTTTTTTTACGTAGTTCAGTCTAGTTTTTGTACCGTGTCATGTAACACCATGGTCCTGAAAAACGTTGTCTCATTTTTACTATGTAAAATTATATTTTACTATGTTATGGTTGAAATGACAATAAAAGTGACCTGACTTGAGTCATGGGGGATTTCAATAAGCAGACAGATTGGGAAAATCAGGTTGCTGCTGATTTTGGATTCAAAGAGAAAGAATTTATAGCATGCATAAGAGTTGGCTTTTTAGAGCAGCAGTTTGTGGTTGAGCCAACAAAGGGATCAATTATTCTGGACTGGGTGATTAGGGAGCTTTGAGTTAAAGGAACACTCAGAAGGCAGTGATCATAGTATGATAGAATTCAACATGCAATTTGAGAGGGAGAAGCCAAAGTCAGCCGTGTAAGTGTTAAAGTGAAGTAAAATGAATTTCAGAAGCATGAAAGGAACTTTGTCCCTCATGGATTGGAAGGGGATACTATCAGGGACAATGGCAGAGATGCAATGGCTGAAGTTTCTGGAAACAATTTGGAAGATACAGGATAATAACATCCCAAAGAAGTAGTATTCTAAAGGCAGGATGACACAACCATGGCTGTCAAGGGAAGTTAAAGCCAACATAAAAGCAAAAGAGAGTGCATATAATAGAGAAAAATTATTCGGAAGTTGGATGATTGAGAAGCTTTTAAAAACTAATGGAAGGTCACTAGAAAAAAAGGAAAGAAAAGATGAAATATAAAGGTGTGCTAGCCAATAATACAAAAGAGGATATTAAAAGATTATTTTAATACATAAAAGTAAAAGAAAGGCAAGAGTGGATATTGGACTGCTGGAAAATAATGCTGGAGAGGTAGTAATGGGGGACAAGGAAATGGCAGATGAATTGAATAAGCATTTTGTATCATCCTTCACTATTGAAGACAACTAGCGGTATGCCATAAGTTCAACAAGGTCAGGGAAATGAGTGCAATTGCTGTTATTAGGGAGAGGGTGCTTGGGGAAACTGTAAGTTCTTATGGTAGGTAAGTCACCTTGAGCAGTTGGACTATGCTCCAGGGTTCTAAACAAGGTAGCTGAAGAGATTGTGGAGGCATTAGTAATGATCTTTCTAAAATCACTAGATCCTGGAGTGATTCTGGAGGACTGAAAAATTGCAAATGTCGCTCCACTCTTCAAGAAAGAAGGATGGCAGAAGAAAAGAAATTATAGGCCAGTTAGCCTGACCTTACTGGTTGGAAAGATGTTGAAGTTGATTACTGGTTGCTGAGGTTTAGGGTTACTTAGAGGCACATGATAAAGCTGGACAATGTTACCACTTAAGGGGAAATCTTGCCCGAGAAATCTGTTGGAATTCTTTGAGGAAATAACAATCTTTGAGGAGAGACAAAGGAAAATCAAAAGGCATTTGACAAGGTGCCACACATTATGCTGCTTATCAAGATGAAATGCCATGGTAATACAGCAAAGATACTAGCATGGATAGAGCATTGGCTGATTGGCAGGGGGCAAAGTGGTGATTAAGGGAGCCTTTTCTGATTTGCTGATGGTGGCTTGTGGTGTACTGCAGGGGTCAGTGTTGGGACTGCTTCTTTTTACGTTGTATGGCAAAGATTTGGAAGATGGAATCGCTGGCCTTGTGGCCCAGTTTGCAGATGATGTGAAGATAGGAGGAGGGGCTGATAATATTGAGAAAGCAGGAAAATTGCAGAGGGACATAGATAGATTTGGAAAATGGGCAAAGTGGCAGATGGAATATAGTGTGGGGAAATATATAGTCATGTCCTTTGATAGAAAGCATAAAGTGTAGACTATTTTCTAAACGGGAAGAATATTAAAAAATCTGAAGTGCAATGGGAATTCTCCTGCAGGATTTCCGAAATGTTAACTTGCAGGTAGAGTTGCTGGTGAGGTGATCAAATAGAATGGCAGCATTCAGTTTGAGACGACTGGAATATAAAATTAAGAATGTAATGCTGAGGCTTTATAAGCAACCAGTGAAGACTCATTTGGAGTATTGTGAGCAGTTTTGAGCCCCTTATCTAAAATAGATTTGCTGACATTAGAGAGGATTCAGAGGAAGTACATGAGAATGATTCCAGGAATGAAAGAGCTATTGTATGAGGAGCGATTAGTGGCTCTAGGACTGTACTCGGTGAAATTTGTAAGAATGAGGAGGGATTTCATTTAACCCTAGCGAATGCTAAAAGGTCTAGATAGAGTGGATTTAGAAAGCATGTTTCCTTTGGTGGCGGAGTCTAGGACCAGAAGGCACAAACGTCAAAATAGAGGGACATCCATTTAGAACAGAGATGAGGAGGACTTTCTTCAATTAATCAGAGTGATAAACCTGTGGAATTAGTTGCCACAAGCGGGTGTGGAGGCCAGACCACTGAGTGTATTTAAGGTGGTGGGAGATAGATCCTTGATAACTCAGGGGGTGAAAGGTTATAAAGAGAGTAGGAGAATGGGGTTGAGAAGGAGATGGATCACCTATGATTAAATCGTAGAGCAGACCTGATGGATCAAAATGCCCAGTTCTGCTTCAAAGTCTTAAGCTAAAATGTGTAAATTTGTGGAATTTATGTTCATTGATGGCTGTGAAGGTCAATCATTGGATATATTTAAAGCAGAGATGAATGATTTCTTGATTAATAAGTGCATCAAAAGTTACAGGAAGAAGGCAGGAAAATGAGATTGAGGCATAATAAATCAGCCTTGATGGAAAGGTGGAATAGAATCGAAGGGCTGAATAGCCTAACTCTGCTCCTTTGTTTTACGGTCTTATGGCTTAATACATTGCCTTGAGACCTGGCCTGGGCATAATAGGCCAATTTTCCTGCTACCTTGTTAAAAAAAATTTGAAACCCCAATACAAAAATCATATCTTTCTTGGCCTACAAATAACATGGAGATGACTTTCCATTTTTTGATGCACTTCAGAAACTGTTGGCGAGAAATTTCCTTGAACCACTTATGGTCTGTGTGTTCTTGGTGTTCCCACAAATACTGTACAGGGAATTCAAAAAGTTACACCCACCAATGATAAAAAACCTCAAATATCTGACCAATGCAAATCTACTTATTTGGTTTGTCCAAGACTGATATGGTCTGTTTGTAGAGGGTGTTATTTCGCCCACACAAACTTCCCTGCAGCAAACACATAGAATTGCAAACCGAAGGAACTACACTGAAAATAAATTAAAAAAAAACATGGGTGCTGGAATTCTGAAGCAAATAAAAATGAACGTCATAAATACAGGCAATTCTGCAGATGCTGGAAATCCAGAACAATGTACACAAAACATTGGTGGAATTCAGCAGGTCAGGCAGCATCTATGAAGATGTCTCTAGCCGAAACCCTTTGGCCGGACTGGAAAGGAAGGGGAAAGAATCCAGATTAAGGTGGGGAGAGGGACAGGGGTACAAAAGGCAGGTGATAGATAAAACTAGGTGTGGGAGAAAGTGGGTGCGGGAGAGGGAATGAAGTGAGAAGCCTGGAGGTGATAGGTGAAAGTGTTAAAGGGCTGAAGAAGAAGGAATGTGGTTGGAGAGGAAAGTGGACCATTGGAGAAAAGGAAAGAAGAGGGGAACCAGAAAGGGATGATGGGCAGGTGGGGGTAAGAGGGGAACCAGAATGGGGAATAGAAAAGGAGAAGCAACACGGGGGTAGAAATTGCACAAGTTTCTACAGGAATAGAGAAGGTGGATGTGGAACGGAGATTCCCTCTGGTGGGGTTATCCAGAACTAGAGGGCACAGCCTCAAAATTGAAGGGTGACCTTCTAAAACAGAAGTAAGGAAGATTTTTATATTAGCCAAAGTGTGGTGAATGTGTAGATTGCTCTGCTACAGACTGTGGTGGAGGCCAGGTTGTGGGTATATTTAAGGCAGATAGATATGTAGATTCCTGATTGGTTGGGCATTCAGGGGATATGGTGAGAGGGCAAGTATATGGGGTTGAATGGAATCTGGGATTAGACACGGTGAAGTGATGGAGCGGACTCAGTGTACTGAATGGCCTAATTCTGCTCCTATGTCTTATGGTGTAAGTTAGAGAGATCATTTTCCTACCAATGATTGCAAGTGAAGTCCTGATTGCACAATTCTCTACAGTTTGAAACATCTATTCATCACTATTTTCCAGTTCTTCTCTCTTTGTAAATTGTATGTCCAAAATAGTGCTGCCCCGGTTAACTCGGGTGCATGAAGGAGCCCAGCTCAAAACATTGACAGTTAGTTCCTTTCCACAGATGCTCCCTGACATGTAGGGTTCCTCTAGCATTTTGTTTGTGTTGCTCTGGATGAAGCTCTTGTGTTTATGCACTTCCCAATGTCTGTTGTGTTTAACATTATTAATTGCTTTTTGGAAGTCTAAACACACCACATTAGTCACTGATACTTCATCAAAGAAATGAGCCTGATTAACTTGTCTTAACTTGTCATTGATTAATGCTGGTTCAAAACCCTTGTTAAGTAAAATGTGATTTATAATTGAATTTAATCAATAGTATTTTTCTCAGCCTCGTTGTTAGATTTAGCAGATTTCTTTAAATAAATGTGTGACATTTATAATCCGTCAATTGCACTCACATTTTTTTTTTTGAATACACCTTTATTAACCCCTGAGGATTTTCAGAAATCCGTTGATCTGGACAATCTGCCACCGTGTTCTACTGATTAACTTTCTGTGATAGATAGAAACAAAGAGCTCTTGATTCAAGAACTCTAACAATAGACTGCCACCAGTAAAAGACCATGGGACCACAAGACATAGGAGCAGAATTAGACCACTCAGCCTATTGAGTCTGCTCTGGCTGATCCCAAATATCACTCAACACCACACTCTTGCCTTCTCATCCTATCTGTTAATGTCCTGACCAATCACAAAACTTATTACCTTTTGCCTTAAATATACCCACACCATTGGCCCCCACCACTGTCTGTGATAGAGCATTCTACAGATTCACCACTCTCTGGCCGAAAAAAATTCCTACTTATCCCGTTCTACAAAGACGCTCCTTAAATTTGAGGCTGTGTCCTCTAGTTCGGGATTGGAAGCAAATGTCACTCCACTTTTTTAAAAAGGCAAAAGATGGGCAACTATAGGCCAGTTAGCTTAACATCTGTGGTCAGAAAAATGTTTGAAGCTGCCTTTAAGGAAGAAAAAGCGAAACATTCAGAAAGGAGTGGTTCCTAGATAGACGCAGCATGAATTCAGAAATGGCAGGTCCTGTTTGACAAACTCACTGGAGTTCTTTGAGGACATAATGAGTGTGGTGGATAGAGGGGAACCGGTGGATGTAGTATACTTGGATTCCCAGAAGGATTTCGATAAGGTGCTGCAAAAGAGACTTATAAATAAGATACAGATGCATGGAGTCAGAGGAAATGAATTGGCATGGATAGTGGACTAGTTAACCAATAGAAGGCAAAGAGTTGGTATAAATGTTTCTCCGGTTGGTATAAATATATAAATGTATAAAGTGTTTCTCCGGTTGGCAGTCAGTGGCAAGTGGAGTGCCATAGGGGTTGGTACTGGGGTCGCAGCTGTTTACCATTTACATTGATGATTTGGAAGAGGGGACTGAGTGTAGCATAGCAAAATTTGCTGATAACACTAAACTGAGTGGGAAAGTAAATTGTACAGAGGATGTGGAGAGTCTGCAGAGGGATATAGATAGGTTAAGTGAGTGGGCCAAGGTCTGGCAGATGGAATACAACATTGGTAAATACAAGATCATCCACTTTGGTATGAATAATGGAAGGGCAGATTATTATTTAAATGGTGAAAGATTGCAGCATGCTGTTGTACAGAGGGACTTGGGAGTACTTGTGCGTGAATCACAAAAAGTTGGCTTGCAGGTAAAACAGGTTACTAAAAAGGCAAACAGAATGTTGGCCTTTATTGCCAGAAGAATTGAATTCAAGTGAGGGAGGTCATGCTGCAACTAGACAGGGTACTGATGGGGCCACACCTGGAGTACTGTGTGCAGTTCCGGTCTCCACACTTGAGGAAGTACATACCGGCTTTGGAGGCAGTGCAGAGGAGGTTTACCAGTTTGATTCCAGAGATGATGGGGTTAACCTATGAGGGAAGATTGAGTTGCCTGGGATTATACTCTCTGGAATTCAGAAGAATGAGAGGAGATCTTATGAAACATACAACATTTTGAAAGGGATAGATAAGATAAAAGCAGGAAAGTTGTTTCCATTGGTAGGTGAGACTAGAACAAGGGGACATTTCCTCAAGATTCAGGTGAGAAGATTTAGGATGGAGATGAGGAGGAACTGTTTTTCCCAGATAGTGGTGAATCTGTGGAATTCTCTGCCCAGGGAAGCAGTTGAGGCTTCTTCACTAAATATATTTAAGATACAGTTGGATAGATGTTTACACAGTAGGGGAATTAAGGGTTATGGGGCAAAAGCAGGTAGATGGAGCTGAGTTTATGGACAGATCAGCCATGATCTTATTGAATGGCAGGGCAGGATCGATGGGCTGGATGGTCTACTCCTGCTCTTTTTTTTATTTTCTTATATCCCCACCAGAGGAAACATCCTCTCCACATCCACCCTATCTAGTCCTTTTAACATTCAGTAGGTTTCATTGAGATCCCCTTGCATTCTTCTAAATTCTAGTGAGTACAGGCCCAAAGCTGCCAAACGCTCCTCCTATGTTAACCCCTTCATTCTCGGAATCATCCCCATGAACCTCCTCTGGACTCTCTTTAATGACAACACATCCTTTCTGAGATATGAGGCCCAAAACTGTTGACGATGCTCCAAGTGCAGCCTGACTAGTGTCTTATAAAGGCTCAGCATTATGCTTTTATATATTTCCCTTGAAATAAATGCCAACATTGCATTTGCCTTCTTTATCACAGACTCAACCTGTGAACTAACCTTTTAGAAGTCTTGCACGAGGACTCGAAGTATTGTAAGTCTGATGTTTGAACTTGCTCCCGATTTAGGTAATAGCCCGTCATACTGTTTCTTTTACCAAAACGCATTAACGAACATTTTCCAACACTGTATTCCATCTGTCACTCTTTTTGCCCATTCTGCTGCAATCACATTGCTTCCTCAGCACTACCTACCCCTCCACCCATTTTTGTATTATCCATGCTAGAATCTTTCCTGTAATGCCATAGTATTTTATCTTATTAAGCAGCCTTGTGCGGCACCTTATCAAACGCCTTCTGAAAATCCAAGTAAATGACGTTCCCTGCCTCTCTTTTGTCCACGCTGCTTGTTACTTCCTCAAAGAACTCTAACAGATTTGTCAGGCACGATTTCCCTTTACAGAAACCATACTGACTTTGACTTATTTTATCAAAGTCTCCAAGTAGCTTGAAACCTCATCCTTCATAATAGACTCCAACACTTTCTCAGCAACTGAGGTTAGGCTAAC
Source organism: Hypanus sabinus (assembly GCF_030144855.1). Lineage (NCBI taxonomy): Eukaryota > Metazoa > Chordata > Chondrichthyes > Myliobatiformes > Dasyatidae > Hypanus > Hypanus sabinus. The sequence goes on along the minus strand of NC_082709.1, from coordinate 182,713,365 downwards.
TGGCCTATAATTTCCTTTCTTTTGCCTTCCTCCCTTCTTAAAGAGTGGTGTGACATTTTCTCTGGGAATATGCCAGAATCAAATGATCCTTGAAAGATTATGACCAATGCATCCATTATCTCTTCAGCAACCTCTCTCAGGACTTTGGGATGTAGTCCATCTGGTCCAGGTGACTTATCCACCTTCAGACCTTTCAGTTTGCCTAGCACTTTTTCCTTTGTAATAGCAATGGCACCCAGTTGGGCTCCCTGACACTCATGGACCGCTGGCACACTGCTAGTGTCTTCCATAGTGAAGACTGATGCAAAGTACCCATTTAGTATATCTGCCAGTTCTTTGTCTCCTATTACTACCTCACCAGCATCATTTTCCAGTGGTTCAATATCAACTCTCACCTCCCTTTTACTCTTTATATAACTGAGAAAAGCTTCTAGCATCCTTCTTCGTATTATTGGCTAGTTTTCCTTCATATTTCATCTTTTCTTATAGGTTTTTAGGTTGCCTTTTTTTGGATTTTAAAAAGCTTGCCAATCATCCAACTTCCCACTCACTTTTGCTAACTTATACTGTATGCTCTTTCCTTGGCTTTTATGCAGTACTTAACTTTTCTTATCAACCACAGTTGCCTACCTGAGCCATTTAAGAACAACTTCTGTGGGACATATTTATCTTGTGCCTTGTGAACTATTCCCAGAAACTTCAACTATCTGTGCTCTGCTGCCATTTCTGCCAAAATCCTCCTGCAATCCAACTGGGCAAGCTCCTTTCTCATACCTCTGTAATTGCAATACTGATACATGTGACTTACCAGGTAGCCCACAATTTCTGACTTTCAGAGAAGGTGAGCAGCCTAAGACTTTATCCCCCTTGTACCTAGGACAGTGTTCATCAGACCAAAGTTCAAAGTAAATTTATTATCCATGTATATACACTCAGTGGTTAAATTATTTAGTAGGTTCACATAGATGTTAATGCAAATATCTAATCAGCCAATCATGTGGCAGCAACTCAATGCATAAAAACCATGCAGACATGGTCCAGAGGTTCAGTTGTTGTTCAGACCAAAAGTCAGAATGTGGGTAGGAATGTGATCTAAGTGACTTTGTCCGTGGAATGATTGTTGTGCCAGACAGGGTGGTTTGAGTATCTCAGAAACCCCTGATCTCCTGGTATTTTCATACACAACAGTCTCTAGAGTTTAAAGAGAAAGGTGTGATAAACACAAAACATCCAATGAGTGGCAAGTTTTGTTAATGAGTAAGGTCAGACGAAAATGGCCAACCTAATTTGGAGCACTCATATCTCCTGTCTACATACCTCAACTCTGTTTTATCCCACTTAGATCAGTCCCTTCTTACCTACATCTGTGACACTTCACATGCTCTGGATATGTTCAATGATTTCAGGTTCCCTGGCCCCCATCATCTTATTTTTGCTATGGATGTCCAGACCCTATACATGAAGGCCTCAAAGCTCTCCGTTTCTGTCTGGACACAAGGCCCAACCAGTTCCCCATCACTATCGCTCTCCTCTGCCTAGCTGAATTTCTCCTTTTGCTCCTCCCACTTTCTTCAAACAAAAGGTGTAGCCATGGGTACTCACATGGGTCCCAGTTGTGCCTACCCATTTGTCGGCTACGTGGAACAGTCTATGTTCCAAGCCTACACTGGTGACCGTCCCGCACTTTTCCAATGCCACATTAATGACTGCATTGGCTCCAACTTTCACCCTGCTCTCAAATTTACCTGGTCCATTTCCAACACCTCCCTCCCCTTTCTCGATCTCTCTGTCTCTGTCTCTGGAGATACCTTATCTACTGACGTTGATTATAAACCCACAGATTCTCTCAGCTAGCTGGACTATTCCTCCTCCCACCTTGTTACTTATAAGATACCATCCCCTTTTCTCAATTCCTCCATCTCTGCTGCATTTGCTCTCAGGATGAAGCTTTTCATTCTAGAATGAAGGAAATATCCTCCTTTTTCAAAGAAAGGGGTATCACTTCCTCTACCATCCATGCTGCCCTCAACTGCATCTCTTCCATTTCACGCACGTCTGCTCTCACCCCATCCTCCCACCACCCTACCAGGGATAGGGTTCCTCTTGTCCTCACCTACCACCTCACCAGCCTCTGCATCCAGTACATAACTCTCCAAAATTTCCACCATCTCCAATGGGATCCTACCACCAAATACATCTTCCCCACTCCCCATTTTCTGCTTTCCACAGGGATCGCTCCCTATGCAAATCCTTTTTCCATTTGTCCCTCCCCCACTGATCTCCATCTGGGCATATCCTTGCAAGTGGATCAAATGCTATACCTGCCCCTACACCTCCTCCCTCACTACCATTTAGGGCTCCAAACAGTTCTTCCAGGTGAGGCAACACTTCACCTGAGAGTCTGTTGGGGTCATATACCGTGCCCAATGCTCCCGGTGTGGCCTCCTGTATATCAATGAAACCTGACGTTGATTGGGAGACCACTTTGCCGAGCACCAGAGAAAGCAGAATGTTCCAGTGGCCAACCATTTTAATTCCCCATCCCCATTCTAATATGCCTATCCATGGCCTCCTCCACTGTCATGATGAGGCCACGCTTGGGTTTGAGGAACAAAACCTTATATTCCGTTTGGGAAGACTTCAACCTGATAGCATGAACATCGATTTTTCGAACTTCCTATAATAATGCCCTGCCTCACCATTTCACCATTCCCCATGCCCTATTCCCTCTCTCATCTTATCTTCTTGCCCACCAATCACCTCTCTCTGCTGTTTCTCCCACCTTTTTCTTTCTTCCATGGCCTTCAGTCCTCTTCTATCAGACTCCTTCTTCTTCAGCCCTGTACCTCTTTCGCCAATCAACTTCCAGCTCTTTACTTTATTCCTTGCCCTTCAGGTTTCACCTATCACCTTGTGTTTCTTTCTCTCCTATCCCCACCTTTAAAATCTACTCCTCAGCTTTTTTTCCTCCAGTCCTATCGAAGGGTCTTGGCCCAAAATTTCGATTGTACTTTTTTCCGTATATGGTGCCTAGCCTGCTGAGTTCCTCCAGCATTCTATGTGTGTTGCCTGGAGTATTGTGTACTGTTTTTGTCACCTACTTACAGAAAAGATGTAAACAAGGTTGAAAGAGTATGGAGAAAATATACAGAGATGTTGCTGGGCCTGAGTTACAAAAAAGATTGAATAGGTTAGGACTGTATTCTTTAGAATGTTGATAATTAAGAGGAGATTTGATGGGGGTATACAAAATTATGAGGGGTAAAAATAGGGTAAATACAAGCAGGCTTTTCCCACTGAGGTTGGGTGGACATACAACCAGAGCTCATGGGTTAAGGGTGAAAGGTGAATACAGTAGTTTAGATGAACTATGAAGGGAAACTTCTTCACTGAGAAGGACGTGAGAGTGTGGAGCGAGCTGCCAGCACAAGTGGTGCACGTGAACTCCATTTCAACATTTAAGAGAAGTTTGGATAGGTACATGGATAGGGATATGGAGGAGTATGGTCCCGGTGCAGGTTGATGGGAATATGCAATTTCAATGTTTTTGGCATGGACTAGATGGGCCAAAGAGCCTGCTTCTGTGCTGTACTTCTCTTTGACTCCATGACTCTATGGACCATTACCGCATATTATAGACTCTTCAGCTCACAATGTTCTGCTGAACTTTCAATGTACTCTAAAATCAATCTAACTCTTCCCTCCTACATAGTCCTTTTTCCTCTCATCCATGTGCCTATCTAAGAGCCTTTTAAATGTCCATAATACATCTGCCTCTACCACCATCCTTGGCAGGGTGTTCCATGCACCTACCACTCTCTGTGTAAAGAGCTTACCTCTGACATCTCTCCTATACTTTCCTCCAATCACCTCAACATTATGCCCCCTTGTATTTGTCATTTTCACCCTGGGAAATAGTCGCTGGCTGTCCACTTGATCTTTGCTACTTACCATCTGGTACACCTCTATCAAGTCAGCTGTCATCCACCTTCACTCCAAAGAGAATGTGATGATTGTGGTGGCTGGCCAGTGTGTCCAATGATGAGAGGAAGCCTGTGTGGGGGAGTTTTTAAAGTGGAAAAGTCTTTGCACTGGTGGAGTTCCACTCTCTCAACCTCAGAAAACTGGGTCCAGTGGTACGAACACGCTAAGACAGCGATAGGTATTAGGCCTGCTGGATACCCTCACTTGGTTTAGCACCCCTGTAGAAGCGATGCAGCAGGGCGTGATCATTGTTGCGTGCAAACAGCTACTTGGAGACACAGGTGAGAGCTACGTGTTCAGTGGGCTCCAAAAGCCAGTGAGCTGCCCCAGAATGGACATAACAAGCCCCTTCACCAGAATTTCTACCCCTCCCTGGACACCCAATACACCCCAGGATTAGTGTAGGATTAGTGAAAGTGGATGCTAGATGGTTGGTGCAGACTCTTATATGCAATAACATTCCTGTGAAAAAGAGTCAATTATGACACTCTGCAAGATTAACTACCCAACATTCATTGAGTGAAAATGGACATTGATTGGCCAACAGTGAGGAAAGATCTTTATGAAAATACTGCTAGTATGGATACCAATAAAGTCCACCCAAAAGGCATCGTGTACACATGTGTGTGGAGAAATCAGGTGCAGATTTACTTACAGTACACATTGTTGCCTATTCACATTACTCCTGTGGTTCCTGATAAAATACAAACTTTAATCATAATTTGATCAATGATAAACCTGAATGTGTTTAATACAAAGGCAGTTTTGAAAGGTTGGCTTTTGGGTTTGCAGGATGTAAACTGAATAGGCAATATTAAATTGACAGTTAAATAATCTCTGTGCAATACATTTCCTCAGCTGGATGAGGGTGTTGCCCAACACCACTGCACAATGTATAAGGAAGCAGAAATACTTTGTACAATGAAAGTTGTCATGGGGTCACAGAAAGAGACCTTTTGGACCAACATGTGAATGTACAGTTCTGAGCTGGACCACTTCCCCACGTTTGGGCCATATCCCACTAAACTAGGGACTCCCAACATTTTTATGTCATGGATCCCTACCGTTAACCAATGAGTCTATTGTCCCCAGGTTGGGAAAACCTGCTTTAAAACTTACCTAACTGTGGTTGGCACAGTAGCGAGGCGGTTAGTGCATTTCCTTACAGTGCTAGTGACTGTGGTTCAATTCCCACTGCTATCTGTAAGGAGTTTGTAGATTTCCTATGACCCACCACCCCTGGTAGTGCTTTCCACACACCCACCACTATCTGTGTAAAATCTACCTCTGACCTTCCTCCATATTAAAACCTTGAGAAAGAACAAAGCAATCTCTATAACTTATTCATATTTAAATAAAAACATTTGTTCAGACATTCCATCCAGAATAAACTCATGACTTTATCCCCAGATACCTGCCTGGGTTTCCTCTAGTGCTCTGGTCTCCTCTCACATTCCAAAAGCATGTGGTTAGTAGGTTCATTGGTCAAATGGGTATAACTGGGTGGTGCTGGCCTGTCACTGCGCTGTATCTCTAAAGAAAGACTATCATAAAAATTATCATTTGAAGTTATATCATCAGGTGGGATTTTTGATACCTGCAGAGGAGGTGAAAGAAAATATCTAAATTAAAACAACTCTCACAAAATGCTGAAGAAACTCAGCAAGCTGAGCAGTACCTATGGAGAGGAGTAAACAGGACAAGACCTGCTCAGATCACCCAACATTTTGTGCATGTTGCTCAAGATTTCCAGCATCTGCGATCTCTTGGGATTATGAAGTTAATTAAAGTTCTTTCTTACTTTTATCTTCTTTGGAATTGAAATGAATAGCCGAGACATTGGGAAAAGGTGAGAGGTATTCCTAAAATAAGCATCAGTGGGAATATTGCATCGCTTTGTCCTGCATTTGTTGTTTTCCCATGAATGCCTGCAATAAAATAAACCTCAGGGCAGTACGTGATGACATATATATGTACTAAGATAATAAATTTACTTTGACTTTAATTAAACTGGTTTAGGAACAGTTGTCTTAAGATACAGATCGAACATAAAACCAGGAATATTAAACCTGATTCTGATTCTGAAAGATTTGACATTCAAGGATGGACTAAGTTTATAAATTAGATATGGCAGCTGTTATGAAGGTACCACAGCTCTGAGGGGACGAAGGGGCGGGAGCAGCCCCTCCTTCTGGAGAATCACAAGATCACTATTAATTCAGGTCTCGGACCCAGGAAGTGAGAGACAATGCAACTGTTTTGGCCATTGTTCTTAGAGGCACCTGTGTGACGTGCATGTCCCTGCTACGTGACAGCTACCATGGATATGGACACCCACGGGCAATGTGGGGGTGGGGATTGCATCACCCTACTTTGATGGACATCTACAACTCTGCAAGTCAAGATAAAAGGGGACTGCAGGAGGCGGTACCCCAGCGACGCACCAGAAGGACACCCTCGCTCACTGCTCCCGTAATAGCTGGAAGCCATTCAACGCCACGTGTGCTCCTAACTCCTTTGCCTGGGGAGCGGGTGGCTGATACTACCGAGAAGGACTTCGAACTAACAATGGGGAAACAATGCTCCCCTGATTTAATGGAGTGGCTTCATAAAGACCCAGGCAAGTTTTTTTCGTTTTTCACCGATCCCTCTAAAACACGTGAAACCCAACGATTTCCCCGAAAGGCTAAAGTCTGCAGACTTCTGAGTGACTTTTATATTTCCAACAGACAATATATTATCCCCTAGACAACAGTAGAGCTCACTTCTTAATGATGATTAGTACTATACCCGCGCTTTAGATTGAGTATTGACGACGTGAATTATCTGAATGTTTGTATTAACCTTACTTTTGTGCCCTTTTATAAATAAAAACGTTTGAAAATAGTGACATCAGACTTCAACGGACCTCTCTATCTTTGCTGGTAAGTTATCCAGTTATGGGATACGTAACACAGCAAAGACCATAAGACGTAGGAGCAGAATTAGGCCATTGAGCCCATTGGATTTGCTCTGTCAGTTGATCATGACTGATTTATTATTCATCTCAACCTCATTCCTCTGCCTTTTCCTGGTAAGCATTGCTACCCTTACTAATCAAGACCCTGTCAACCCCTGCTTTAAATATACCCAATGACTTGGACTCCACACCCGTCTGTGACAATGAATTTCACAGATTCACCTTCCGCTGGCTAAAAAAGAAATTCCTTCAGCCAGAGGAATGTCACAGTGTGAATCCCAGGTGATCAGCAATTACTGCAAAACTCTAACCATCTTGTCTGGCATTGGCAAACATTTCACAATCAAAGTCATTTAGATCACATTTCTTCCTCATTCTGATGTTTGGTCTGAACAACAACTGAACCTCTTGACCATGCCTACATGCTTTTCTGCAGAGTTGCTGCCACATGATTAGCTGATTAAATACTTGCATTAACGACCAGTTGTACATGTCTACCTAATAACGTGGCCACTCAGTGTCTATGTCTCCAAAACGATCAATCTAGTTTGGCATTTGTCTCCTCATTTCTGGGGCAATTAAAGATGGATACAAAATGCTGATGTTTCCATCTTTCCTTCAATGATTAAGTTTAAAAATAACCTTTTCCATTGTGAAATCACGAACAGCAAATTCAGCACAACGGTGTGCATGTCCTACAGCAGTGAAGCAAATGACTCTTGCCTTCCCCAGCATTTAAAGCATCTGCACAATGTGTTTGCTCAAGAATGTGGCAGCTATCATCAAGGATCCCTACCAGCTGGCCCATGCCCTTTTCTTACTGCTACTGCCAGGCAGAGGGTACAGAGGTTGAAGACATCACCACTCGATTCAGGAATTGGTTCTTGAACTGACCTGTGCAAGCAACGTTAACCCTACGTCAGCTAAGGAACACTATATGGTCCTGATCAAGGGTCTCGGCCTGAAACATCAAATGTTCATTCCTTTCCATCACTGATGCCTGATCTGCTATGGTCCTCCGGCCCATTGTGTGGCTTCTTAAGATGTCCAGCATATATAGAATCTATTTTTTATTATTTATTTAGTAATGCAGCTTAGTAACAGGCCCTTCTAACCCAATGAGCCTGAGCTGCCCAGTCTCTTGTGTCTACGGAACACCAGGGACCACATCTTGCACTGTCATGGATGTGTCTCTGATTGTGGTTATTCCGCACTATGGTTTTGTTTTGCACAGTCTTTTTGTTCTCTTGTACACTTAATGCATAAATCATATTCTGCATGTTGTTTGAGCCCTCATGTCCATGATACTGCTGCAACTGTTTCCTTGTACCTCACTGTACATGTTCACATAATAATAAATACAACTTGACTGGACTTGACTCGGAGATGCAGTACTGTGTGGAAGTATCAGGCGCATATATAGAGCTAGGGTGCCTAAGACTTTTGCACTGTTCTGCATTTGTCAACATGGAGTGGGGAGCAAGTCTGTAAATCTGGCGAGGGCAAAGGATGTTGAGAATGGCGAGGGTGGAGCACCTTAGGAGGGGTGTGGGACACCTGGCGGGAAAGAGTGCCAGGGGCCGGGGTGGTGTGGATGCTTTCACACACAGCCCTGAGACACCAGGCAATGACATCTGATTCCAAACAACTGGTTTACTGATCATGACAGAATGTCCCACTGATGCTTCCCTCAGCCTCATCTCCCCCTTCCCTTTTTCCCAGCCACGAATCCTCTTTCTCTCTGCCCCCTTCCCACTCTCAGTCCACAAAAGAAAACCATATAAGAGTCAGATTTATCATTATTCACATATGTCATGAAATTTATTTTCTTTTTTGTGGCAGCAGTACAGTGCAATATATAAAATTACTACAGTACTGTGTAGATGTTCCAGGCACCCTAGCTTTATATATGTGCTTAAGTCTTTTGCACAATACTGTAGTTAGAGACAAAAAAATATACTTATCCATCCAGTATTCTATAATTGCGGAAAGGAATTGAGTTAGGAAATAAAACACTGCAGCACAGGCCCTATAGCCCATGATGCCATCTCAAACTTTTAACCTACTTTATGATCATAAGACCATAAGATATAGGAGCAGAATTAAACCATTTGCTGCTTTGCCATTTCATTATGGCTAATCCAATTTTCCTCTCAGACCAATCTCCTGCTTTCTCCCTGTATACTTTCATGCTCTGACCAATCAAGAATCTATCAACCTCTGCCTTCATTGTACATAAGGAGGGCCTCCTTACCTACCTGTGATAAAGAATTCCACAGATTCACCACTCTCTGGCTAAAGAAACTCTTCCTCAGCCCTATTGGAAAAAGACACCCCTCTATTCTGAGGCTGTGTCCTCTGGTCTTAGATTCTCTCACCAGGGAAACGTCCTCTCCACATCCACTCTATCAAGTACTTTCAGCTTCAATAGATTTTAATGAGGTCAACCCTCATTCTTCTGAATTCTAGTGAGTACAGGACCAGAGCCATCAAATGTTCTTCATGTGAAAAGCTATTCAATCCTGGAAACATTTTTGTGAACCTCCTTAGAACCCTCTCCAGTGTCATCACGTCCTTTCTAAGATAAGGGGTCCAAAATTGTTCACAATACTCCAAGTGAGGCCTCATCAGTGCTTTATAAAGTCTCAACATTATATCTTTGCTTTTATATTCTAGTCTATTTGAAATTAATGCTAACATTGCATTTGCCTTCCTCACCACATACTCAACTTGAAAGTTCACCTTTAGGGAATCCTGCACACAATTCCCAAGACATTTTGCACCTCAGAGTTTTCTATTTTCTCTCCATTTTGAACTCCATTTTCAACTCTTTCATTTCTTCTACCAAAGTGAATGACCATACATTTTCTGACTTTGTATTCCACCTGCCACTCCTTGCCTATTCTCCTAATCTGTCTCATTCCTTCCATAGTCTTTCTACTTCTTCAAAACTACCTGCCACTCCACTCTGTTGATATCATCTGCAAGCTTTGCAACAAAGCTATCAATTCCATCATCCAAATCATTGACATATAATGTAAAAAGAATCAGTCCCTACACAGACCCCTGTGGAACATCACTAGTCACCGGTCGCCAACCAGAAAAGGCTCCCTTTATTCCCATGCATTGCCAATTGCCAGTCAGCCACTGCATTATCCATGCTAGAACCTTTCCTGTAATACCATGGGCTCATAGCTTGTTAAGCAGCCTCATGCATGGCACCTTGTCAAAGGCTTCCTGAAAATCCAAGTGCATAACATCAACCACTTCTCCTCTGTCTCTCCTGCTTGTTATTCTTCAAACAATTCCAGCAGGTTAGTTAGGCAAGATTTTCTCTTGAGAAAACCATACTGACAACAGCTTATGTTATCATGTGCCTCCAAATACGTTGAGACCTCATCCTTAATAATTGGCTCCAACATCTTTCCAACCACTGAGGTCTGACTGGCCTCAGACACCAAAGGTTTCCGTTCTTCTACATCTCTCCCTTCTTGAAGAGTAGAGTTACATTGCAATTTTCCAGTCTCCCAGAACCATTCCAGAATCTAGTGATTCTTGAAAGATCATTACTTATGGCTCCATGATCTCTTCAGCTACCTCTTTCAGAACACTGGGTGCACACCATCTATCCAAGTAACATATCAACCTTCAGCCTTTTCAGTTTCCCAAGAATTTTCTCTCTAATAACGGTAACTTCACATACTGCATGGCCCTTGGCATCTGGAACTTCCACTAAACTGCTAGTGTTTTCCACAATGAAGATCGATGCAAAATAATATTCCGTTTCATCTGCCATTTACTTGTTCCCATTATTACTTCTCTAGCATTGTTTTCCAGCAGTAATATCCATTTTCGTCTTTTTCTTTACATTTAATGTATCTGACGAAACTTTTTTGGTATCGTCTTTAATATTGGCCAGCTTTCTTTTGTATTCCATCTTTTCCTTCTTAATGACTTTATTAGTAGCTGTCTGTTGGATTTTAAAAGCTTCCCAATCCTTGAACTTTTCACTGATTTTTATGTTATTATATGCCCTCTATAGGGTCATATTCTGCATGGAGGTTGGTCACCAGTGGTGTGCCTCGGGGATCTGTTCTGGGACCCTTACTCTTTGTGATTTTTATAAGTGTCCTGGATGAGGAAGTGGGGGGATGGGTTAGTAAGTTTGCTGATGACACAAAGGTTGGAGGTGTTGTGGATAGTGTGGAGAGCTGTCAGAGGTTACAGAGGAACACTGATAGGATGCAAAACTGGTCTGAGAAGTGGCAGATGGAGTTCAACCCAGGTGAGTGTGAAGTGGTTCATTTTGGTAGGTCAAATATGATGGCAGAATATAGCATTAATGGTAAGACTCTTGGTAGTGTGGAGGATCAGAGGGATCTTGGGGTCCGAGTCCGTAGGACACTCAAAGCAGCTGTGCAGGTTGACTCTGTGGTTAAGAAGGTGCATCATGTATTGGCCTTCATCACTCAGCTATATAGGAGCCTGGTCAGACCCCATTTGGAGTACTGTGCTCAGTTCTGGTCACCTCAGTACAGGAAGGATGTGGAAACTATAGAAATGCTGCAGAGGAGTTTTACAAGGCTGTTGCCTGAATTGGGGAGCATGCCTTATGAGAATAGGTTGAGTGAACTTGGCCTTTTCTCCTTGGAGTGAAGGAGGATGAGAGGTGAACCTGATAGAGGTGTATAAGATGAGGAGAGGCATTGATTTTGTGGATAGTCAGAGGCTTTTTCCCAGGGCTGAAATGGCCAGCACAAGAGGATACAGGTTTAAGGTGCTGGGGAGTAGGTACAGAGGAGATGTCAGGGGTAAGTTTTTACCCAGAGAGTGGTGACTGCGTGGAATGGGCTGCCGGCAACGATGGTGGAGGAGGATACGATAGGGTCTTTTAAGAGGCTTTCAATTAGGTACATGGAGCTTAGTAAAATAGAGGGCGATAGGTAAGCCTAATAATTTCTAAGGTAGGGACATGTTCGGCACAACTTTGTGGGCCGAAGGGCCTGTATTGTGCTGTAGGTTTTCTATGGTTCTATAGGGCTTTTATGTTGGCTTTGACTTCTCTTGTCAACTATGGTTGTATCAGCTTGCATTTAGATTACGTCTTCTTCTTTAGGATGTATATATCTTGTTTCTTCTGAATTGCTTCTAGAAATTCCAACCATTGCTGCTCTACCATCATCCCTGCCAGTGTTCTTTTCCAGTCAATTCTGGCCAACTCATCTCTCACGCCTCTGTAATTCCCTTTACTCCACTGTGATACTGATACTTCTAACTTTAGCTTCTCCTTCTCAAACTATAGGGTGAATTTGTTCATATTAAGATCACTTTCTCCTAAGGGTTCTTTTACCTTAGCTCTCTAATAAATTCTGGTTTATTGCACAACACCTAATCCAAAATAGCTGATCCCCTAGTCGTCTCAACCACAAGCCACTCTAAAAACCACCTCAAAGTTCCTCCGCTTGGAATCCAGCACCAACTGATTTTCCAAATCTACTTGCATATTGAAACACCCCTATGACTATTGTAACATTAGCCTTTTGGCATACGTTTTGTATCTCCCTTTATAATTTGTAGATCACATCCTTACTACTGTTAGAGGGTCTGTATACAACTCCCATTAGGGTCTTCTTACCCTTGCAGTTCCTTACCTCTATCCACAATGATTCAATACCTTACCAACTTAGGTCACCTCTTTCTAATGACTTGATTTCATTTATTACTAACAGAGCAACACAGCCCCCATTGCCTTTCCACCTGTCCTTTCGATGCAATATATATCCTTGGACGTTAAACTCTCAACTATAATCTTCCTTCAGTCATGATTCACTGCCACCTACAATATCATTCCTGACAATCTGTAACTGAGCTACAAGTTCATCTACCTCATTCTGTCTACTGCAGGCATTCAAGTGTAAGATCAATCTAACACTTCCCTCCTACAAAGTCCTCCATCGTTCTCAGTTGTTGCTTAATCATAGCAACCAATCTCCAGTGAAAATAACCAATGGAGAAGTGCAAGTGATACCAACATTGGGAAATGCTCCTCCCAACCGCAAACCCAATTTCAAAATACTCATGTGCTCGATTCTGAAATACCATGCAACAGTTTACAAATAAGCCCTCTTGTTCCTTTCCCTGGGGGACTCAGCTGAAAGAACCTAAAGAGATTTGAGAAATTAGTTTTATTTGTCCCATATACATTGAAGAATAGAAACATATTGGCATAATTTGTTCTTTTTCACGTTGCGTTACGCATTTGTTGTTTTTTGAAGAGGTTTTATTTCAATTTTTTGCACTACTTATTTAACTATTATATATATAAACTAACTATCGTCACAGTTTTCTCTCTCTATTATTATGTGTTGCTCTGTACAGCTGCTGCAAAGTTAACAAATTTCATGACATATGCTGGTAATATTAAACCTCATTCCGATTCTATGGTGGTTCTTTGTTTCGTGGCTGCCTGTGGGAGGATGAATACAATTGTATTCTGTGTACATACTTTGATAATAAATGCAGTTTGAATCTTTGAATCTTGGATATTTAGTGAAATGCATAGTTTTGTGTCAATGACCAACACAGTTCAACAATTGTACTGCAGAAGCCCACAAGTATCTCAATGTTTCAGGAGCCAGTGTAGCATTCCCACAACTCACTAACACAAACCCGTAAGTCTGTGAAATGTGGGAGGAAATTGGAGCACCTGGTGGAAACTCATGCCATCACAGGGAGATCGTATAAACTTAAAAACAATGGCAGGAATTGAGCTCTGATCTTAAGTGTTACACTAACTGCTATGCTACCATGCCATCCTCGTTTGTTTCAGTCCATCCATGTTCAGGTCCAACCTCAACGACTTGAGGACAAAATTTTCTCAGTGCTCCAGGACAATATTAAGCCATTGCTGCTCCATCAAAGGTACTAGAATTAGCTGGATGAACTGTGCTGCTTTACCCTTTCAGTTACTGTAAGTAACAGGAGAGGAGTTGACCAACATTCATTGAAATGGAATATTAGCAGGGATGCTGGTAGAACAACAATGGCTGGAGTTTCTGGGAGCAGCTTAGAAGGGACAGGGCAGATAAATCCCAAAGTATTCTAAAGACAAGATAACACAACTGTGGCTGACCAGGGAAGCCAAAGAGAGCATAAAATCAAAAGAGATGGCATCTAATATAGCAACAATTAGTGGGAAGCTAGAGGATTGTCATGCTTTTAAAAACCAACAGAAGGCAACTAAAAATAGAGAGAATAGACGAAAGTAAGCTAGCCAGAATAGGATTCAAAATGTTTTTCGGTTGTATAAAGAGTAAAAGAGGCAAGAGTGGATGTCAGACCATTGAAAAATGATGCTGAGGAGATAATAATGGCAGATAAAGAAATGACAAATGAAATTAAGCATTTTCCAACAGTTTTCATTGTGGAAGTTACCAGCAGTACGCCAGAAATTCTAGGGTGCTGGGGGACAGAGGTGAGTGTAGTTGCTATTACTAAGGAGAAGGTGCTTGGGAAGCTGAAAGGTCTGAAGGTCACTTGGACCTGATGGACTATACCCGAGGTTCTGAAAGGGGTAGCTGAAGTGACTGTGAAGGCATTAGTAATAAACTTTCAAGAATCACCAGATTCTGTATTGGTTTTGGAGGACTGGAAAATTGCAAATGTCACTCCAAGATGGGAGTTAGGCAGATTAAAGGAAACTTTAGGCCAGTTAGCCTGACTTTAGTAGTTGGGAAGGTGTTGGAATGCATTTTTAAGAATGAGGTTTTGGGGTTCTTGGAGGTGTGTGAAAAAATAGACCAAAGTCAGCATTCTTTCTTTATGCAAAACTCTTGCTGTACAAATTTATTGGTATTCATGGAGGAAATAATAGGCAGGGCAGACAAATGAGAGTCAATGAATGTTGTTTGCTTGAATTTTCAGAAGACTTTGACAAGTAGCTGCACAGAAGGTTGTTTAACAAAATAAGAGCCCATGGCTTACAGGAAAGATACTGGCATGGATAGAAGCTTTGCTGTCTGGCAAGACGTAAAGAGTGGGAATAAAGGGAGTCTTTTCTGGTTGGCTGCCGGCAACTAGTGGTGTTCGTAGGGGTTGATATTGGGACGACTTCTTTTGATCTTATTTGTCAATAATTTGGATGACAGAATGGATGACTTTGTGGATATTTGGCCAAGTTTGCTGATGACACAGAGAGAGGTGGAAGGGCAGGCAGTGTTGAGGAATCAGGCAGTCTGCAGAATGACAAATTGGGAGAATGCGCAAAGAAGTAACTGATGGAATATCATGTACGGATGTGTGTGGTCATACAGTTTGGTAGAAGAAATACAGGCATAGACTATTTTCTAAATGGGGAGTAAACTCAGAAAAATACAGCTTAAGTCCTTTCACGACACGTTCTCCTATATTGCAACTTTTAAACAAACTAAATCTCATTTGGTAACTTTATGCCTTGGTAACATAATTATGGAGAAGGACAGGACAGGACCTAGAGTTGAGATTTTTGATTGGAGAAAGGCTAACTTTGAGGAGATGCGAAGGGATTTAGAGAGAGTGGATTGGGTCAAGTTGTTTTATGGGAAGGATGTAATAGAGAAATGGAGGTTATTTAAGGGTGAAATTATGAGGGTACAGAATCTTTATGTTCCTGTTAGGGTGAAAGGAAAGGTTAAAGGTTTGAAAGCACCATGGTTTTCAAGGGATATTAGAAATTTGGTTCGGAAAAAGAGGGATGTCTACAATAGATATAGGCAGCATGGAGTAAAGGAATTGCTCGAGCAATATAAAGAATGTAAAAGGAATCTTAAGAAAGAAATTAGAAAAGCTAAAAGAAGATACGAGGTTGGTTTGGCAAATAAGGTGAAAGTAAATCCGAAAGGTTTCTACAGTTATATTAAAAGCAAGAGGATAGTGAGGGATAAAATTGGCCCCTTAGAGAATCAGAGTGGTCAGCTATGTGTGGAGCCGAGGGAGATGGGAGATATTTTGAACGATTTCTTCTTTTTGGTATTCACTCAGGAGAAGGATATTGAATTGTAAGGTGTGGGAAACAAGTAAGGAAGTTATGGAACCTATGACAATTAAAGAGGTGGAAGTACTGGCGCTTTTAAGAAATTTAAAAGTGGATAAATCTCCGGGTCCTGACAGGATATTCCCCAGGACCTTGAGGGAAGTTTGTGTAGAGATAGCAGGAGCTCTGACGGAGATCTTTAAGATGTCATTAGAAATGGGGATTGTGCCGGAGGATTGGCGTATTGCTCATGTGGTTCCATTGTTTAAAAAGGGTTCTAGAAGTAAGCCTAGCAATTATAGACCTGTCAGTTTGACATCAGTGGTGGGTAAATTAATGGAAAGTATTCTTAGAGATAGTATTAATAATTATCTGGATAGACAGGATCTGTTTAGGAGTAGCCAGCATGGATTTCTGCGTGGAAGGTCATGTTTGACAAACCTTATTGAATTTTTTGAAGAAGTTACGAGGAATGTTGACGAGGGTAAGGCAGTGGATGTAGTCTATATGGACTTCAGCAAGGCCTTTGACAAAGTTCCACATGGAAGGTTAGTTAAGAAGGTTCAGTCGTTAGGTATTAATGATGGAGTAATAAAATGGATTCAACAGTGGCTAGATGGGAGATGCCAGAGAGTAGTGGTGGATAATTGTTTATCAGGATGGAGGCCAGTGACTAGCGGGGTGCCTCAGGGATCTGTTTTGGGCCCAATGTTGTTTGTAATATACATGATCTGGATGATGGGGTGGTAAATTGGATTAGTAAGTATGCCGATGATACTAAGGTAGGAGGTGTTGTGGATAATGAGGTGGGTTTTCAAAGCTTGCAGGGAGATTTATGCCGGTTAGAAGAATGGGCTGAACATTGGCAGATGGAGTTTAATGCTGAGAAGTGTGAGGTTCTACATTTTGGCAGGAATAATCCAAATAGAACAGACAGGGTAAATGGTAGGGCATTGAGCAATGCAGAGGAACAGAGAGATCTAGGAATAACCGTGCATAGTTCCCTGAAGGTGGAGTCTCATGTAGATAGGGTGGTGAAGAAGGCTTTTGGAACGCTGGCCTTTATAAATCAAAGCAATGAGTACAGAAGTTGGGATGTAATGTTAAAATTGTACAAGGCATTGGTAAGGCCAAATTTAGAATATTGTGTGCAGTTCTGGTCACCGAATTATAGGAAAGATATCAATAAATTAGAGAGAGTGCAGAGACGATTTACTAGGATGTTACCTGGGTTTCAGCACTTAAGTTACAGAGAAAGGTTGAACAAGTTAGGTCTCTATTCATTGGAGCGTAGAAGGTTGAGGGGGGATTTGTTCGAGGTATTTAAAATTTTGAGAGGGATAGATAGAGTTGACGTGAATAGGCTGTTTCCATTGAGAGTAGGGGAGATTCAAACGAGAGGACATGATTTGAGAGTTAGGGGGCAGAAGTTTAAGGGAAACACGAGGGGGTATTTCTTTACTCCGAGAGTGATAGCTGTGTGGAATGAGCTTCCTGTAGAAGTAGTAGAGGCCAGTTCAGTTGTGTCATTTAAGGTAAAATTGGATAGGTATATGGACAGGAAAGGAATGGAGGGTTATGGGCTGAGTGCGGGTAGGTGGGAATAGGTGAGGTTAAGAGTTCGGCACAGACTAGGAGGGCCGAGATGGCCTGTTATTGTTATATGGTTATCAAAGTCTTTGCAAAAATATTCTGTTCTTCCAGAAATTCAAATTCAGATTCTTGAGAATGAGAAATAAACTAATACATCTAATCATATTAAATCCTCTATGTCATGAAATATTTTGTTCCCCGTGCTGGCTCTTCAATCTTGGGTGGCTCTCTATCTTGTTTCTTGGTTCATTCACAAACAGGAGAAAATCTGCAGATGCTGGATATCCAAAGAACACACACAAAATGCTGAAGGAACACAGCAGGCCAGGCAGCATCTATGGAAAAGAGTATAGAGACGTTCTGGGCCGAGACCCAATCCTGATGAAGGACTCAGTCCAAAACGTCTGCTGTATTCTGTTCTGAAGATGCTGCCTGGTCTACTGAGATCCTCCAGCATTTTGTGTGTGTTGTTTCTTGGTTTGTTGGATGAAATGGTGGAACATCAACGGAAAGTCAATACACAAATCTTTCACAAAATAAACCTGACAGTATACAATGGGATTACAATCTTTTGAATACTTTTAAGTATTCTGTTTTTCCCAATTCAAAATAACTCAGTATTACATTGTTATTTCCAAACATTTCTCAGTTACAACACTACTGAATATATTTCACACTCAAATTATACACTCAGAACATTAAGGGTTTTAACTCAACAAATCCCTTGGGATGATTCAACAGAACTAATTCCAGGTTTCACAGTAGAGAGCTCCAACACATGTCTCTGCTGATACTGTCTCACTGTAGCTGGTGCTCAGTATAGCTGTAGCTTCTATATCATCTCTCCTGCAGCAGTTTCAGCCTGAGCATTTCCACAAAGTAGGGGTTTTCCATGACTAATTCCGTTGTTAATTACTTTCTATAGTTTGCTGCATTTCTGTCAGTTGTCCATGCCTGCATCAGCCATGTCTCATTCTCGCATAACTGTTTTTTCAAGTTCTTTTTTCGAAATTCGGTAAATGTTGTTTTCAACCCTCTGCAGGCTGAGTTTTCTAACATTACATCCTTGGGTTTAATTAACCTGGGCTTGTTGTTGTCATTGTTGCTGCTTGTATTATTCTGTGGGAAATTGTGGATATGTGATGTTGGTACCGGAGTGCTTGGTGACACTTGCAACTGCCCCCAGCACACCTTTATGTTGTAAACGTAAGAGTTCCTGCAGGTGCTGGAAATCTAATGTAACACACACACTTTTGCAAGAACTCAGCAGATCAGGTAGCATCTTTGGAAAGGAATAAAGAGCTGACATTTTGGGCTGAGACCTTTCATCAGGACTGCTGAAGGGCCTTGGCCTGAAACGTCAACTCTTCATTCCTTTCCACAGATGCTGCCTGACCTGCTGAGATCCACCAGCGTATTTTGAGTTATATCCTTAGGTACATTTTGATGTACTTGTGATGAATAAATGAATCTGAAACTGAACTTGAAGTTGCAAGGGATTGTGACTTGAAAATGCATCACTGATTCCTTCATTGTCTGTCCCTATTACAGTACTCCCTCCTCAACAGCAACGTGACAGCGCCTTCATCTAACTGACTGCAGCACATCAAGGAAGAGGTTCAACTCCACTGACTCAATGGCAATTGGGGACTGGCACAGCTGCCACATGTAGAGGGGTAGTAAGGTTGCATAGCAGTTAGCATAACACTTGATCGTGCCAGTGATCCGAGACTGGGTTCAATTCCTGCCGCAGTCTGTAAGGAATTTGGACATTCTTCCCATAACGGTGTGGTTTCCTCCGGGTACTCTGGATCCTTTCCACATGCCAAAGATGTTAAAGGTTAGGGTTAGTAAGTTAAGTTCAGACTGGAAGTATTTTAACACTTTCTGGCTGCCCCCACTTCATACTCTATTGTTGATGGAAGTGACACATCTCACTGTGCATTTCAATATTTTGATATACACGCAACAAATCATTTTTATCTTACCTTTAAATTAATAATATAGTGTTGGCGCGTGGCCTAGTGCACAAGGCATCGGACTAGTAACCTGAAGGTCACTGGTTCGAGCCTCAGCTGAGGCAGCGTGTTTGTGTCCTTGAGCAAGGCACTTAACAACACATTGCTCTGCGACATCAACGGTGCCAAGCTGCATGGGACCTAGTGCCCTTCCCTTGGACAACATCGGTGGCGTGGAGAGGGGAAGACTTGCAGCTTGGGCAACTGCTGGTCTCCCATACAACCCTGCCCAGGCCTATGCACTGGAGAAAACCTTCCAAGGCGCAAATCCATGGTCTCATGAGACTAACGGATGCCTATGAAATTAATATGAATTGGCTGCAACAGTATGATGGTGAGAATCATCTCAGCCTAAGGAATCTCTACCTCTTCATAATTAGGCCTGTAGTGAGGGTTGGGTATGCATTCTCAATACCTTTAGCTGGCACCTTGGGTAGCCTTGATCTCCCTGGTGCATGATTAGCTAAGGGAATGAAAGCAAGCTCAGAGATGGAGTCCTTATATTGCTTGCACTGACATTGTTTAGCCAGTGGATGGCAGGTTGGTTCTTAGGAACATACTGTAGAACAGAACATTACAGCTCAGTACAGGCTCTTCCGCCTACAATGTTGTGCCAACCTTTAACTCAATCAGAGATCAATCTAACCTCCTTCCTCCTACATAGCCCTCCACTTTTCCATGATCCATGTGCCTTTCTAAGGGTCTCTTAAATGCCCCTAATGCATTTACTTCTGCTACCATCCCTGGCAGAGTGTTTGAAGCACCAAACCCTCAGCGCAAAAAACGTACCTCTGACATGACACCCCATGCCTTTCTCTAATCATCTTAAAATTGGTCTTAATGATAGTTTTATTTTGTTCTGGTTTATTGTTGCTAGTGGACCAGAAGATATTGATCTTCACTTGAGTGTGCAGGTCAAAGCATCCCAGAGCTGTGAAAATTATGTGCAGTATTGGGGAAGGATGAGTGTGAGAGACAGTCAGGTCCACTGTTAGCCACTCGGTAGGAACCAATTAACCACTTGCAAGACAGAATCATAGAGTCATACAGTACAGTGTCAACCTAAGCTAGTCCCATTTGCCCACATTGGGCCCATCATGGCACCGCTATGTGCCATGTCAAATGCTATAGGTGATCATGGTCTTTCCATGACCATGATTGTTCTTGGCATATTTTTCTATCAAAGTGGTTTGCCGTTGCCTTCTTCTGGGCAGTGTCTTTACACGATGGGTGATCAGGCATTATCAATACTCTTCAGAGATTGTCTGCCTGGCATCAATGGTCGCATAACCAGAACTTGTGATATGCACCAGCTGCTCATATGACCATCCACCCCCTGCTCCCATGGCTTCAAGTGACCGTGATCAGTGGGGGCGGGGGGGCTAAACAGGTGCTACACCTTGCTCAAGTGTGACCTGCAGGTTAGCAGAGGGAAAGAGTGCCTGACACCTCCTTTGGTGGAGACACATCTCCACTCCTCCATCCACTGAGGTCATATTTGTCTCTAAACCCTTTCTATCCATCTACATTATATTGATAATGTATCAAAGCTGAGCATCGAGGAATGAGGATTAAATCAGAAGTCTGGACTCTTGATGGCTGGAGATGAGTGTTTGAATCTCTGTGAGTGTGCTGTGGAAATCAAACCCCGATGCTGCAAGTCCAACTCCACTGGAGGCTGAAGACTTGTCCTGGGTTTGGAGGACTGTATATGTGTGTGAGTGAGAAGGAGAAATGGGGCTGTTGTTGTTTTGGTGCTTATTGTGCTCTGTGGTTGTTCTACCGAGGATTCTGCGCATGTTATGTTGCCACTGGAATGTGTAGCGACACTCGCGTGCTGCCCACAGTTTTGGTTCTTAATGTAAATTGTGCATTTCTCTGTATGTTTCGATGTACATGTGATAAACAAAATTAAATCTTGAATCTATACCAATGTCTTTTTAAAGTTGTTATTTTCCCCACCTCAGCTACTCTCTTCAGCAGTTTGTTGCCTCTGCATGAAGCAGTTGCCTCTCAGGTCCTTTATTCCCCTCTCGCCTTAAGACCATGCCCTCTGGATTCTAGTTCCACCTGCCTTGGAACATGATTGTGCCTGTTCACCTTATTTTTCTCCCTCATGATTTTATGGACCTCTATACTGTCATCCATCAGAGCCTCCTACACTCCAAGGGAATAAAGTCATAACTACCTGCTGTAACCGAGGCTCTTGATTCCTGGAAGCATCCTCATAAATTTTCCCTGCACTCTTTCCACTTTAATGACCCCTTTCCTATACAGGGTGACCAGAACAATACTTCAAGCATTGTCTCGCTAGCGTCTTGTACATTTGAAGTGCAGTAGTGAAAAATGAACAAGACAGTATCAAATATTTATTATCTTTATTTTTTTTTATCTTTTCGACATGCGGTAGCAATATAATGGCTCATATATGATACTTGCAGGTTGAAGATGTAGACAGAGGCAAGTTTGCTCCTGGCATCAATATTACAGCTCCAGGGGTTGGAGTTCAGATTTCACTTATGGCACCCACCATAAGGAGTCTCCGTACAACCTCCTTGTGAAATGCACAACCTTTCTCCAAGTCCTCCGGTTGCCTCCCATGACCCAAAGATGTACAGATTAGGTTACTTGGTCATTGTAAATTGTCCCATGATCAAGTTAGGGCTAAATCTGGGTTCTCGGGGGTTGTTGGTTCACTGTGGCTTGAAGGGCCTAATCCATGGGCATCTCCAAATCAAATTAAATTAAATTAAAATTAAACAAACTTCTGGAGGAACTCAGCAGGTCAAATAGAGAAATGGTTGATATTTTCTGTCTGGACCCTGCCACAGGAATAATACCTTTACTTCCTAAAGACAAGGGATTCTGCAGATTCTGAAAATTTTGAGCAATATACACAAATGCTGAAGGAACTCAGCAGGTCAGGAAGCATCAATGGAGGGGAATAAACAGTCAATGTTTTGGGCCGAGACCCTTCATCAGGACGGGAAAAGAAGGGGGAAGAAGCCAGAATAAGAAGTTCGGGGGATGTGGAGGAGTATTAGCAAAAAGGTGACAGATTAAACCAGCTGGGGGGAAGGTGGGTAGGTGGAGAATGGGGGATGAATTAAGAACCTGGGAGCTGGAAGAGATGAAGAGCTGAAGAAGTGAAGAAGAAGAAGAAGAAAAAAAAGAAAGCCCTTAACTCCGAGTGGAGTCATTGGGACGCCATTGTGACGGCGTTTTTTTTTAGCAGGCTTTCTTGGTTTTACGAGGCCGAGTTTCTAGCTTGATGCTCAACCCAGCATGGATGGAAAGTGTGCAAGGGAGCCGGATTTGAACTCGGGAGCCTTCACTTCGAAGTCCAGTGCTGGTGCCACTACGCCACCAGCCAGCAAAGTGGACAGTGGACTATACGAGAAATGGAAGCAGGAGGTGAGCCAAAGGGAGGTGATGGGCAGGTGAGGAGAAGAGAAGTAATGAGTGGGGAACCAGAATAGAGAATGGAGAAAGAAAGAAGGAGGGAGGCAGGGAGAATTATTGTAAATTGGAGAAATTGATGTTTATACCATCAGCTTGGAGGCTACCCAGGTGAAAAGTGAGTCGTTACTCCTCCAACCTGTGGCAGTTTGGGGAGGCCATGAACATCCATGTCAGAATGAGGATGAGAAATCAAATTGAAGTGGGTAGCCTGCAGGAAATCCTGCCTTTTGCAAACATCAGAGTGAAGCTGCCCCCCTCCCCACCTTCTTATTCTGGCTCCTGCCCCCTTCATTCCATGAAGAGTCTCTGCCCAAACGTTCGACTGCTTATTCTGCTTCATAGATGCTGCCTGACCTGTTGACTTCTTTTCTTGTTTGTGTACAGTGGAGGATAAGAGGGAGTAATGAGTGATGAAGGGATTTGGGATGGTTGGTCGTCTACAATGGCAGTAACTGTATTCACCATGACCGAAGCATTGATACAAATGTCACCTCTGTGAAGCAAGCTTAGGCCACTCGTGCAGGGCCTTGCTGACTAATGCTATAAATGCTGTTTGGATGGGTCATATCTTCCGCTAAGAAGCCCGCTCTTCCCTCACTCCTGGTTACTTGGATGGGCGAAGCTGGCCTTGTCTATCCTACCTTTCCCTGGGAAGCAGGCCAATTCAAACAATACAAAGTGAACTGGGAACATAGCGTTGAGCTGTGACTAAACAGATCTGGTGGGGCTTGAAGGCAGAATCACTCTTTGCTTTAGAGGCGGCACCCACGCACAAAGCGGCTGACGTCTTTTCCCCTGCAATATTTCTTCCAGGCAACCCTGCAAACCAAAAGGGACACACATAGAGAATAAGAAGACAATCCATTGAGCCGAAGACCAAAATCTGAAGAGCAGCTCATCAGCTACTCCACTCTGGATTGCTGAAGGAAGAAGATTTGAATCTTTTCTCCAGCAGTTAAGATCTATCCTCCATTCTCCTTCCTCTAAAACTCAGTATTGAATTCCGAACCTCCTCCACCACCACTCCCCCTACCAACCCTAACTCTGTCTACACTGACCACTGCCTCAGAAAACTAGCCAACATGCTGGACATTCTCCCTCCTCCAATGAAGTGACAAAGACCTGAAAGCAAGTAGCACCAGGTTCAAGAACATGTTCTAACCCACTATAATTGGTTTCGGAATTGGGTTATTATTGTCACATGTACTGAGAAACAGTGAAAAGCTTGTCTTGCATATTGTTCATACACATCAAACCATTACACAGTGCATGGAGCCAGAATAAGGTAAAACAATAACAATGTAGAATGAAGGGTAAACACCTCTGAAGGAGAGCAGTGCAGGGAAATGATCAAGTGCAAGATGATAATGAGGTAGATGCCAGAAGCTTGGTGACACAGAGAGACTACCCAGTGCAATCCTCGCTAATTTGATCTGATGAAAGCAACATATCTCCCTTTAAGTTTCAATGGTTTGTTGTACGTATGACAAATAAAGCTACGCTTTAAAAATCTTTTAGATTCCACCTTATTGTACAAGAGGCCCATTCAGGAGTCTGATAACAGTGGGACAGAAGCTGTCCTTGAGCCCTGGTGTTACATTGGTGAAGATGTACATCATACGACACAGCACATAATGAACAAATAAAACAAACGAGCATAATAAACATGAACCGTTTGGTTCTCATGGAGACCACATTATTCTGAATTGTGAATTCAGTCGTGGATTACAATCGATTAGAACCAGACTTGGAAGCGGATTGAAAGAAAAAATATATCAGGTCATTTGGACCGATCTATGTTAAATGCATTCTGTAAAATAGTCACAGTCATAAAGTTATAAATACAAGAGATTCTGCAGATGCTGGAAATCTCGAACAACACACATAAAATGCTGCATATGTAGTGGACAGGTAAATGCTGGTTGTGGAGTGGACATGGCCCAGTCAATTACAGTTAAAGCCCTCCCACCATTGAGCACATCTACATAGAACATTGTTGCAGGAAAGAAGCATCCGTCATCAAGATCCCACACCACCCAGGTTATGCTCTCTTCTCACTGCTGCCAACAGGAAGAAGGTACGGGAGCTTCAGGACTCACACAACTAGATCCAGGAGCAATTATTACCCCTCAACCATCAGGCTCTTGAACTAATGGATATAACTACTCAACTTTATTTACCTCATCATTGAAGTCTTCCCACAACCTCTAGACTAATTTTCAAGGACTCTTCATCTCATGTTGTTGACACTTATTACTTGCTTATTAATTATTATTATTATTATTTCTTTCTTTTTGTATTTGCACAATTTGTTCTCTTTTGCACACTGTTGAACCCCCAAATTGGTGTGATCTTCCATTGATTCTGATATAGTTATTACTCTATTATGAATTTATTGAGAATGGCCATGTATATATATCAAAAGATGTTGGTTTCTCAAGATCTCTGAGGATCTAACCTGGTCCCAAACATATCGATGTAGTTATAAAAAAGGCAAAGCAGTGGCTATGCTTCATTAGGAGCTTGAAGAGATTTGGCATGTCAACAAATCCACTCAAAAGATTCCATAGTTGTACCGTGGAGAGCATTCTGACAGGCTGCATCACTGTCTGGCATGGAGAGGCTACTGCACAGGACTGAAAGAAGCTGCAGAAGGTTGTAAATTTAGTCGGCTCCATCTTGGGTACTAGTGTATTAGGACATCTTCGAGGAGTGGTGTCTCAAAAAGGCAGCGTCCATTATTAAGGACCTCTAGTGCCCAGAACATGCCCTTTTCTCAGTTACCATCAAGTAGGACGTACAGAAGCCTGAAGGCACCCACTCAGTGATTCAGGAAAAACCTTTTCCCCTCTGCCATCCATTTCCTAAAAGGACATTGAACCCATGAACATTAACTCATATTTTTAATATATAATTATTTCTGTTTTTGGCACAATTTTAATTTATTCAATATATGTAAATCATAAATTGATTTACTTATTAATTGTTTTCCTCCTTCTTTTATATTATGTATTACATTGAACTGCTGCTGCTAAGTTAACAAATTTCACAACACATGCCAGTGATAATAAACCTGATTCTGATTTTGGTCTTAGACTCCCCACTATTGGAAACATACATTCCACGTCTACTCTATCCAGGTGTTTCCATATTCAATCATTTTCAATTAGGTCACCCCTCATTCTTCTGAATTTCAGTGAGTACAGGCCCAGAGCCATCACATGCTCTTCATATGACAAGCTGTTCAATCCTGGAATCATTTTTGTGAACCTCCTTTGAGCCCTCTCCAGTGTCAGCACATCCCTTCCTGGATATGGGAAAAGATGCAGTCACAATCAGAATCTGTAGACTGCGCATAGACAACAATAGAGTTCTGGGTCAAACCCTATCTAAAAGAACTGGAACTAAGTGCCCTTCACCTTCATACCAGTAAGTTCCCAGTTACTGCAGAACTAAAATAAACACAGAGGAAGATTTAACATACCAGGCTTTCATTCCTTTGTTGTCTTGCACAATAAGCTTTGCACACCGGCTGTCATCACTCAGGTCATCGTTCAAGAGATCTGTAACCATCAATGAAATGTAAAGATTAGCTTTATTTGTCACATTTACTTAGAAATGCGATGATATGCATCATTCACGGCAAATCAAATCAGTGAGGGTTGTGCTGAGGGCAGCCCGCAAGTGTCACCACGCTTCCAGTGCAAACATAACATGCCCACAACTCACTAACCCTAACCCTTACATCTTCGGAATGTGGGAGGAAACCACAGCACCCAGAGGAAACCTACATGGTCACAGGGAGAACGTGCAAACTCCTTACAGACAGTGGCAGGAATCGAACATTGATTGGTGATCACTGGTGTTTGTAAGGTGCTTGTACTTAACACTACACTACCATACCTGTGGAATTCAATACCTAAATCTATCAGGGTTGCAGACTCAATTGATACTCTTAAATACTAACTCAAAACCTTGTTTTCAACAAACATCTTTTTGTCTTTTATTTTCATGTTTGTATCTTATCCCATTGTAAAGCACTTTGAACTCCATCATCTGTCTGAAAAGTGTTTTATTAATAAGTTATCAACATTATCACTATTTATTTTTTTCTCAGCTCAAGCTGGTAAAACCTGAGGTACGGGCTTAGCCAAACATGTTGATTTGTTATTTTCTAGGAACTTTTGGACTATTCTAGTGTTGTTTAGTATTGTGGCTTTCTGAAGATTTATATAGATATTGCTGTGTAGACCTAATTGTTTAATGCCATTATGTAGTGACTTGGAGAAGATATTACTATTGGGACAATATATACCTTGTCTGTGTTCCATAGTCTTTCAATTTCCTTTTTGAATTCATCATATTTCTGGTGTTTTTCACTAATTGATTTTTGTACTTTATGTATGTTTGGAAAGGCTCCATCCATTAAGTAAGTTGTCCCAGCTTGTTTATCCTGTACTATTATATCCAGATTATTATTAGATATTGTCCTGTCTGTAATGACTATTGAATTCTTATGCCGTTTATACCACTCTTATGCTGTTCCTGATGCACTGATGGATGAGTAGGACCTCACATTCAACAACAGGTTGAATGCAACAACTGCTTGCTCAGTGATCAACCAAGGAAAATCAGGAGTGTCAGCTCTCTGAAAGACTGGAGTCCAGACCAAAGAATGACCTGCTCCAGCGATGCTGTCTGACTTGTTGAGTTCCTCCATCATTTCATGTGTATTGTACTGGATTTCGAGCAACTACAGAATCTCTTATGTTTACATTACACTTTTATTTGTTTCAATATGATTACCCCTCATTCTTCTGAACTCTAATGAACTTTGACACTTATCACAGTGTAAGAAATGGCCTGTCATCTTTCTAGTGTGAGGGTTAAGGATATTAGGTGTGTTATGGTAGTGTAGCAGTTAGCACAGTGTGATTACAACTTGGGGTGATAGATTTCAGAATTCAGTTCTGGTGTCATCTATAAGGAGTTTATACATATGAATGTTTGGGTTTTCTCCAGGTGCTCCAGTTTCCTACCACATTCCAAAACCTTACCAGTTAGTAGGTTGACTGGTCATTGTAAATTGTCCTGTGATTTTGACTAGGGTTAAATAGGTTGATAGTGAGACGGTGCAGCTTGTTGGGCAGGATGGGTCTTTACTGTGCCAAATTTCCAAATAAAAATAAATAAAAATAAGGACAGGTGCAGAGAGGGTGTGGAGAGTGTGGATTCAGCCACAAGTTGGGTCACACAGATGCAATAATGACTCAGGCTGTATGCTGTATCTCTACAGTTAGAGTTTCACAATCAAGAGAAGAAGTTAAGAAATCAGAATTTAAAAGCAATGACTTTATTTCTTAATTTATTAATTTCTTAATATTCCCAGTTTTATGTGCTAACAGAGTCAAAATAGGAAGATGGATGTCTGATGGGGGGGAGCGCAGACGACAGAGTAGAAGTTTCTGATTGCTGGAGTACTTTACAAATACAGGTGCGGGGGCACTTTATTCAAATGGGAAGTCTTGCAAATCATCAGGATTCGAGTAATG
The DNA here is from genome assembly GCF_030144855.1 of Hypanus sabinus. Classification (NCBI taxonomy): domain Eukaryota; kingdom Metazoa; phylum Chordata; class Chondrichthyes; order Myliobatiformes; family Dasyatidae; genus Hypanus; species Hypanus sabinus. Next base: position 182,684,787 of record NC_082709.1, on the reverse strand, counting down.
TCCCCACTGCAAAAGTGTTTAGGCCCTCAACCAGGGTCTTCATTCAGAGAGGACCCAGAGGAAATTCATGAGAATGATCCCAGGAATGAAAGAGTTAATGTGTGAGGAGTATTTGATGGCTTTGGGCCTGTACACACTATATCTCAGAAGAATGAGGAGGGATCTAATTGAAACCTATTGAGTATTGCAAGGCTCGGATAGACTGATGTGGAGAGACTATTTCCTTAAGTGGGGGAGTCTAGGACCAGAGGACATAGCTTCAGAATAGAAGGACATCTCATTCGTAAAGAAATGAGGAGGAATTTCTTTAGCTAGAGGGTGGTGAATTTATGGAATTCATTGCTGCTTATGGCTGTGGAGGCTGAATCATCGAGTATACTTAAAGTGGAGGTTCTTATTAATAAGGGAATCAAATGTCATGGAGAGAATGATATTGAGAGGGATAATACGAGGGGTGATTGATAAGTTCATGGCCTAAGGTAGAAGGAGATGAGTTATACAGCTCTCGTTACATGCACGTGCAGTTCAACTCTTTGAGTGAAAATGCAGAAAGTTTGAAGTTAATAACTCATCTCCTACTACCTTAGGCCACAAACTTATCAATCACCCCTTCTGTGGACCACTTCTGGAAGCCCAGGACATTAACTTCTACAAAGGAGGGATCCATATGCTCCGCGTCCGCTGGAGTAAGTGTGTAAATGTAGGAAGAATAAATGTGTTAGGTTTTCTAAAATTGACTCCTTCTACCTTAGGCCATGAACTTATCAATCACTCTTCGTAAATCAGCCATGATAGAATGTCGGAGCAGACACTATGGGTTGAATGGCCTAATTCTACTCCTATACCTTACGGTTTTATGGACATCATCTGTGAGTCCTGGGTCAAGACTGAAGGTTGAAGACAAGAGTCAATCCAAGGTCCAGATAGAAACCCTTAGGTGGACCGCAAGCCCAGAAGTTAATCTGTGAATCTCTACAAATCTGCTGGAGAAGTTGAGGCCCAGTATCTACAAGCGCAGAAGACTGTAAAGAAGACAATATCTCCCATGGTTTGAGGAGTATATACACGCAAGGGTGGGTGGGTGTTAGGAAGGGAGGAAAGAGCTTGTTTTACTATTGTTTTGTTGCTTGGTGTGTTCTGTTTTGATGTGTACTTTTAGTCTCCCGCAAATGGAGGCCTGGCTAACTTCTCCATGTCACTAACACTCCTGCTGAGCATCGTGGGCATGCTTTGATGGGGCCAGATAATTGCGGGCCTATCCTTGAGTGTGTTGGTTTGTTAACACAAATGACACAGTTCGCTCTATGTAAATGTGATAAATGAACCTGAATCTGAATAATTTAACTAAGTTGGCAATGGGATTAGGAACCGATCCATTGAAATAGAAAAGAATGACTCGGGGAGGAAAGTGAGAAGTGAGAATGCTCCAGAGCATGAGAGAAGGAAGTGGAGATGATTAGTCAAGTAGTCAGAGCAAGTGAAAGGGTGGGTTAGTAAGATTGCAGATGACACAAAGGTTGGTGCTGTAGTGGAACGTGTAGAAGATTGTCACCGCTTATGACAGGACATTAACAGGATGCTGTGCAGGACTAAGAAGTTGCAGATGGAGTTCAACCAAGAAATGTTTGAAGTGGTTCACTCTGCAAGGTCAAAGTTGAATATAGGGTTAATGGCAGGATTTTTAGCATTCTGGAGGAACCACTCTGTGTGAAAAAGCTTGTCTCATTCATTTTCTTAACCCCTTTCATGTTAAAGCTATGTCCTCTTGTAATTTAACATTTCTACCCCGTGAAAAAGACTCTATCTATACTAATTTATTTTATAAACTTCTGTCAGGTCCTCATCGGTCTCCCACAAATGGAGAAGTCTGGCTAACTTCTCCATATAGTTAACACTCTCTAATCCAGACAATAAAGATTAGCTTAGCTTTACTTATCAGATGCACATCAAACCATACAGTGAAAGCATCGATTGCTCCAATGACCAACACAGTCTGAGGATGTGCTAGGGGCAACCGGCAAGTGTTGCGGTGCTTCTGGTATCTACGTAGCATGCCCTCAACGTACTAATCCTAATCTTTGGAATGTGGGAGGTACCTGGAGCCCCCTGAGAAAGCCCGGACAGTCCCGGAGAGAATGGACAAAGATACAGACAGTGATGGAAATTGAATTCAGGTCACTGGCACTGTAAAAACATTATGCTAACTGCTACCCCATGCTAATGTGCTGCCCCATGGAGAATACTTTGGGAAGAGTGATCATAGGTTTCCAGGTGGTTATGGGTAAGGAATTGAACCCCAATCAATAATGACCTGATGTAGTGTTAGCTACATGCAGCAATAATGGAAATGTTCTGCAGGAGACGGATGTCATAGTTACAACTTAGAGTCATAGAAAAGTACAGCATAGAAACAGACCCCTTGGCCTATATAGTCCATGCCAAAACCTTTTAAGCCATCTACTCCCATCGACCATGCACCGGGACCATAGCCTTCCATACTCCCCCCCATCCATGTACCTAATCAAACTTCGCTTAAACGTTGAAATCGAGCTCGCATGCACCATTCGTGCTGGCAGCTCATTCCACACTTTCACCACCCTCTGAGTGAAGAAATTACTCCTCATGTTAGACAATAGACAGTAGGTGCAGGAGTAGGCCATTCGGCCCTTCTAGCCAGCACCGCCATTCACTGTGATCATGGCTGATCATACACAATCAGTATCCCGTTCCTATCCTCTCCCCATATCCCTTGACCCCGCTATCTATAAGAGCTCTATCTAACTCTCTCTTGAATGCATCCAGAGACTTGGCCTCCACTGCCTTCTGGGGCAGAGCATTCCACATATCCACCACTCTCTGGGTGAAAAAGTTTTTCCACATCTCTGTTTTAAATGGCCTACCCCTTATTCTTAAACTGTGACCTCTAGTTCTGGACTCACCCATCAGCAGGAACATGCTTCCTGCCTCCAGCGTGTTCAATCCCTTAATAATCTTATATGTTTCAATCAGCTCCCCCTCATCCTTCTAAATTCCAGTGTATACAAGCCCAGTTGCTCAAATCTTTCAACAAATGACAGTCCCGCCATTCCAGGAATTAACCTTGTGAACCTACGCTGCACTCCCTCAATAGCAAGAATGTCCTTCCTCAAATTTGGAGACCAAAACTGCACATAATACTCCAGGTGGGGTCTCACCAGGGCCCTGTACAGCTGCAGAAGGACCTCTTTACTCCTATACTCAATTCTTTTTGTTATAAAAGCCAGCATGCCATTAGCTTTCTTCACTGCCTGCTGTACCTGATGTTCCCCTTAATCTTTTAACCTTTCATGCTTAGCCATTACCTTTGGTTGTAGTCCTCAACCTCAGTGGAAAAAGCCTGCTTGAGTTTACCCCATCTATAGCCCTCATACTTTTGCATACTTCAATCAAATATCCTCTCAATCTTCTACGTTCCAAGGAATAAAGTCTTAACCTATTTAATCTTCCTTTAAACTCAGGACCTCCTTGTATATTTTTCAGTACTCATTCAACCTTATTTACATTTTTCCTGTAGGTAGGTGACCAAAATTGCACACAGTATGCTAAATTAAGCCTCACCAACATCTTATACAACTTCAACGTAACATCCCATCATCTGTACCCAATACTTACTAGCACATGGAATCCGGCAGATGTTTTTAGCACCTTGAGTTTTCCCATCATTACACCACCATTTGCTGTTGATTTGAAAAATGCCGTAGTCCGTCGACACAACTACTCCATGCCACTTGTTTGGATTAACCGCTTTTGTGTTGTATCTGCTTTCATAGAAAGCCATGCATACCCCTGCAGTTAGAATAATAAAATTCCATAATAGTTATCATAAACACAAGAGATTGTGCAGATGATGGAAATCTTGGGCAATACAGACAAATTGCTGGAGGAACTCAGCAGGTCAGGCAGCAGTTACAGAGTGAAATAAAGTTCCTCCAGCATTTTGTATCTGGTGCTGAAATACTGGGAGATGGCAAAGGACAATGGCAATCTGGCATAAATTTGATGAGCCAATCTCTTTTTAAGTTGTAAGAAAAAACTTTGAAATCAATATCATAGAAGAGAGAACTCAGGTGTTTTATAGAGTGATACTCACAGTTAGCCAGGCTACAGTTGTAATACCCATCCAGGCCAAACCTCTTTAAGGTTCTTGCCAGCTCACATCGTTGATAGATTTTGGCATTTACAAGCACGAGCAGGAGACTGAGAACAAAGAGTCCTGGGCCTGAAATATTGACTCTGTTTCTCTTTCCAGAGATGCGGCTTACCCTGCTGAACATATTTTCTGCCTGGAGTTTATGACTGTGAAAAACAGATGTCTTCTTCGTGTTCCTAATATCACTAATATAAATGCTAGTATTGATTCCCCTTTTTTTATGGAACCTCTGGGGATAAATCATTCAGTTCCTCAAATGTACAGGAAGTACAGTGAGTTGTGCAATTGTTGGTTGTGCAATTCTTGGGAGAATTGCAGAATATCAGACTCGTGATGCAGTGAAAGGCAACGTATATTTTTCAAGAGCAGTACCCATTTTGTAGGGCACCAAATTGGTACCTGTGATATACACACAGGGCATGGGGTACCTTGCATTAAATCATACATACCATGGTAGCGTAGGGGTTAGCATAATGCTATTACAGCTCAGGAGGACCCGGAGTCTGGAGTTCAAATTCCATTGTAGGTTTTCCCAAATCAAACAACATGAGGCTTGAGAAAACCATAATAACACATCTATTAAATTTCAAAACCTGAAGACAAAAGCACACTAAAATCTCTTTATGTAAAATATGTCATTGCGTTTGACCAACCTCTTAAAGTGAAGGCCCAACTCAAAGTCAGTTGTTGTGAATTAAGTACAAAATTTCCACTAATTATGTTACCCTACACAGATGCCGCTTGTAAAGAGTTCGTACGTTCCTCTCCGTGAGCGCATGGGTTTCCTCCGGGCACTCTGGTTTCCTCCCACAGTCCAAAGATGTGCAGGTTAGTAGACTAATCGGCCATTGTTAATTGTCCTATGATTAGGCCAAGGTTAAATAGGTGGGTTGCTGGGTGGTGCAGCTTGTTCTAAATAGGTTAATAAATAAATAGATAAACACAAGAGATTCTGCAGATGCAGAGTACAGAGTAACACAGAGAGTGCTGAAGAAACTCAGGAGATCAGGCAACATCAATGGAGGGGAACAAATAGTCGGTGCTTTGGGTCAAATCTTCAATGTTATACCTAAATGACTACTGTCCTGTTGCACTCG